>NW_006159858.1:5025981-5036707 GCF_000334495.1 Tupaia belangeri chinensis
TCTGCCTTTCTCTGGCAGGCACACAGGCACCCTCTGGCAATTAAAAAAAAAAATTCTGGGACCTACAGATGACATAATGGTTACATTGCTGGACTCCCATGTAGTCAACTGCAGTTTGAGTCCTGGACCCGGCAGCTTAAAGCTCACCCTGGGCACATGAGCATATGTGCCCAAAATTCCAAGAGGAGAATGGAGGATAAGGGATTGTGATGTGGCCGTATATACCCCCTGGGGGCAGGTGATTTCTCACTTTTTGTCTCGCTGTCTATCCAGTGAGCGATCACACCCTATAGCAAAAATCTCTCTTAAAAAAGCAATTCCCGGACCAGCAGATGGCATAATGGTTATATCGCTGGACTCCCATGAAGTCAACCACCATATGAGTCCTGGACCTGGTGGCTTAAACCTCACCTTGTGCACGTATGTGTAGTGACCAAAATCCCAAGAGGAGAATGGAGTAGAAGGAATTGCGATGTGACCATCCCCTGGGGGGTGATTTCTTGCTTTCTGTCTCTCTGTCACTCTATTAAGCACTCACGCCCTATAGCAAAAATCTCAAACAAACAAACAAAAAATCATGACTATTATCAAATTTCTAAAATTTGGGTCCAATATGTAAGAGTGAGGTGAGACATCAAGCAGAGAATTGAATTCTGTCTATTTATTTATTTATTTATTTTTGGAGAGGTTTTTACTATAGGGCGCGTGCGCTCGCCAGACAGAGAGAGACATAGAGACAGAAAGCGAGAAATCACCCCCCAGGGGGGATGGTCACGCCACAATCCCTTCTCCTCCATTCTCCTCTCGGGATCTTGGGCATGCACACACACGTGCCCGGCGTGAGTTTTAAGCCACCGGGTCTGGGACGCGAACCGTGGTCGGCTACATGGGAGTCCAGCGACATAGCCATTACGTTAACTGCTGGTTCCCTATTTAAAGTTTTGATAGTTTGTTCATCATGGATAATTACCTGGCATTATCAGTTTGTCTAGTAAGTTATTTTGTATTTAAGACAAATGACTCATTAGTCTTACCATAGTAGTTTGGGTCTTGCTTCAGAGTGATCAATCTGTAGGAATTTTCTGTAATTTTCACCTTGGATCAGTGTATCAGTTTTCTTATTGATATATAATAAATTGCCACAAATTTAGGAGCTTAAAACAACACCTACTTATTATATCACAGTTCTGTAAGTCAAAGGTAAGGGAAGGGAGAGGATTCCAGTGCATTTGCTGCTCAAGGTCTCAGAGGCCAAAATCAAGATGTTTACTGGATTGGGCTCTTATATGGAGACTTTGGCTAAGAAGATACTCTCAAACTATTAATAATTCATGTTGCTGGTTGAATTCTGTTCCTTGAGGTTGTTGGATTGAGGTGCCAGTATTCTTGTTGACTGGTAGGTAGTATTCACCCTCAGCTCTTTCAGCTGCTTTAAGGTGTTTTTCACATGACTCCTCTTCTTCAAAGCCAGCAATCTCTCTTTCATAGACTGACTTGTTCTTCTGCTCCCAGCTGGAGAAATGTCCTCCTTTGTAAGGGCACTTGTGATTAGATTGGGCCCATTTGGATACTCTCCCTTTTGATTACCTCATTGTTCACTGATTAATAATCTTTTTAAATTATTGTAATTTAGAGATTTTTTTCCTATATAGTGTGTGTGTGCTCGCCAGAGATACAGAAAACAAAAATCACCCCTCGGGGGGATGGCCATGCCACAGTCCTGTCTCCATTCTCCTCTCAGGATTTTTGGCATGGACACACACACACCTGGTGTGAGTTTTAAGCTGCTATGTCTGGGACTCAAACTGTGGTTCAGTACATGGGAGTCCAGCGATGTAACCACAGTGCATCTGCTGGTCCCCGATTAATAATCTTAATTACATTTGCACAATCTCTTTGGCATATAACATAATCATGTTGTCGTATTTCATCATTGACAGTCTTGAGGATTAGCATAGAAAATTTTGGGGGACCATTTTAGAATTCTTCTTACTATAGTTAGCTAAGAAACCAATAGAACCATAGCAGTTTTACTTACTCATAGTGACTATTATTGAGATACAGGGCTTTGGAAAAGTCATGACATTTTTTCCTGTTTTTCTGTGCAAAAATGCGTCATGGCTTTTCCGACAACCCACGGAAGTCATACCAACAGCCAAAAACGAATATGAGGAAATGCTCAACGTCCTTTATCATAAGGTAAATGCCAATTAAAACCATAATGAGATACCACCTAACCCCTGTCAGAATGGCAAAGATTAAAAATACAGAAAGTGATAAGTGTTGATAGGGATGTGGTGAAATGGGAAATCTTCTGTACTGTTGGTGGAAATGTAAATTGGTCCAACCACTGTAGAGAACAATATGGAGGTTCCTCAAAGATCTACAAATAGAACCACCATTTGATCCAGCAATCCCACTTCTGGGTATCTACCCAAAGGACAGGAGAATGCTAAGTTGGAAAAGCCCTTGCACATCAATGTTTATTGCAGCATTATTCACAATTACTAAGACATGTAACCAATCCAAATGTCCATAAAGAGTTGAATGGATTTAAAAAGCATGTCCGATATACCCTGTGATTTGATAGAAAGTGGTCAAATATGGAAGATTTATTGTTGAGTGAAGCAAGCCAGGCTATGAAAGAAAGATATTCTATGTATCCACTTAATATATAACAACTATCTGTATGTACTCTGTGGTAGAGATTGGAATATTGGAGGGCATAAAAGCTGTGAAAATAGTTATGGACTCTGAAGACAATGTGGAATGGCAGAGGGAGAGAAGGGAAAAGTATAGAGAAGGAAAGCAGGAGAAAAAATAGGCATAATATTTGTGGGACACAGAAATGGTTTATTACCTGTTGATGGTAATGTGTATAGTATTCTGAACTGGACTTTCTGAGAAGTATTTCATGTTATATTTCTTTACAAGTCAAATGATGTATAGTGATTGAATGTTTAAAATGATAATGAAAATAGGGGCCAGCAGGTGGCATGTGGTTAAGGGTGCTGGACTCCCACGTGGCTGACAGAGGTTCAAGTCCTGGATCTGGTGGCTTGCATTCTTGCTGTCTCTCTTTGTCTCTCTCTCTCTGTCCCTCTCTGGTCAAATTAAGATAAATAAATACATAAATAAATAAAATAAAGTTCAATGAAATGATTCTTTAAAATACAATGAAAATTTTAAAAATAATGATAAATTGAAAAAAAATTAAAAGATGTTGGGTGATGATGATGTTCATGAATGGTAATGTCTTTGCCTTGACCGATAAGCATGGTGATTGTGCTGGAAAGAGAAATGTTAATACACTGTAAAGATATGTGTGATTAAATGTAATATAAAAAATAAAATACAAAACAGAAACAAAAACAAAAAACCTGGGTCTCCCATGGAGTGTCATCTAGTGTGCGCCACTATGACTGGGCCTCTGCTTTCTTTGAAAAATTAGTAATAATTCTTTTCTGACATAAGGATTTATTTAAAAGAACGCTTTCTGGCTGGGTCCATGATTTGGTGGTTAAGGTAGCTAGCTGGATCCAACATAGCTGACTACGAAGTTTGAGTCTCAGACCTGGTGGCTGGTGGCTTGAGAAACACACTGGGCACATGTGCATGTGTGCCCAAAATTCCACAAGGAGGGAGAGATGGAGGAAAAAGGATCGCAGAGTAACCACTTCCCGTCAGGAGGGCTTTCTTGCTTTCCCTGTCTCTGTCTCTCTCTGGTGCTTGTACATGCCCGCTAGCAAAATAAATTTAAAAAACAAAATAAAAGGACAGCTTCTGAAGTGTGGTATATAGATAGCAGGTTTTGAGTCAAATTTTCTGTATTTACTATGTCAGTAAAGAAATAGGAAAGAAAGTAATTTTTGAATTCATGCCTTATGCTTTGGACACATACCTCTAAGTTAGGCTGTATTTTCATTTTATAAATGAGGGTACTCAGGCTCAGAGATGTAAGTAATTTAATGTTTCAAAGAATTTCTAAATGTGGGATTTCAACTCATGTCTGTTTTAGTTTTGAAAGCTTGTATTAAAGTATTGTCACTGTGTTATGCAATAAAATTTAGCCAGCATTGAATACCTATTAAAAGTAGGCATTGTACTAAGTTTTATTTTTTTTTTGAGAGGTTTCAAAACCTCTCAAAAAATATTTTAAAAAAATGAAGCATAATATACACTAGAAGTTCCTCCTCCTCCTTCAGTTTCTGGTTGAAGCACAGAGAATGCATTGATAAATCAATGGATAGAATGATCTGGAAAAAAAAATGATAGAATAAGTTGGAACAACGGGACTTTTTTTTTTTGGAGAGGTTTTCACTATAGGGCGTGTGCGCTCGCCAGACAGACAGAGAGAGACATAGAGACAAAAAGCGAGAAATCACCCCCCCCAGGAGGGATGGCCACGCTGCAGTCCCTTCTCCTCCATTCTCCTCTCGGGATCTTGGGCACGCACGCACACGCGCCCGGCGTGAGTTTTAAGCCACCGGGTCCAGGACGTGAACCGTGGTCAACTACGTGGGAGTCCAGCGACAGCCATTACGCTAACTGCTGGTTCCCAAACAAGGGGACATTTTTAGGTAGAATTATTTTTTAGTCCTTTAAAACACATTTTGATTTGGTAAATACAACTATGCTATAGTATTGTTGGAAATTCAAAACAAACATTTCAGAAATAAAGCAGTGGTGACTATAGTAGAAAATTTCAATCTGTAAAACACGCATATTTTCTTTATCAGTTATGTAATTGCAAGGTGGGTGGGTTTTCTTATTTGTCAGCAGGCTTTTCATTTCGAGATAGTGTGGAAATCTGAATTGCTTTATTTTTATGGCTGGAAGTACAACAAAAAATATTAGCTTTATAAAATAAGAGAGGATAAAGTTTGCCTTTTGGGTGAGGAGGTTGAACAGGAAGATATTTTCCCCTCAAATTCTCCAGATTGTTTTTCTGAACGTTACTTTTTACCAAGTTAAGCTTGAATTATAAAAAAACTCTCCTTAGAGATGTTTTGGCCAAGATGAAACATAACTAAGAAAAAATGTTCCTCATATTGTTTCAAATGGGATTTTCAGATATGTCATTGTGAAAGTATTTCCTTAAATCATCCTTCAGAAAAAAATATTACATGAATTTTTTTTTTCCTTTTCTTTTGAAATCTTACCTTTGAATTCTTTGTTGGGTCAAAGAATGAGAAAATACTGAAATGCCAGTTTGTTTCCACCTATTTGTTAGATTTTTCTCTTGCTAGAGGTGATATTTTTTTAGATTTTTTATTATAAATGACAGTCCATCTTAAACTTAGATTAATTATAGAATTGACGAAATTCCTGAATAAAAACATGGATAGATCTGACCACAAAAATGAAATGCTTTCAGGATACTTTTTCTTAATTTTTTTTTGGGGGGAGAGTTTTTCGCTATAGGGCGCGTGCGCTCGTCAGACAGACAGAGAGAGACATAGAGACAGAAAGCAAGAAATCACCCCCCGGGGGGATGGTCACGCCGCAGTCCCTTCTCCTCCATTCTCCTCTCTGGATCTTGGGCACACACGCACAGGCGCCCGGCGTGAGTTTTAAGCCACCAGGTCCAGGACGCGAACCACAGTCGACTACGTGGGAGTCCAGCGACATAGCCATTACGCTAACTGCTGGTTCCCCCTTTTTCTTAATTTTTAAAAATCTTTCTTATGAGTCTCTCTCTTAGCTTCATTCTGACCTAAATTAATAATTATTTATTGAGTCTCTGTTATGTGCTAAATGCTGTTTTAGTGTCTGGCAAAACAAATGATGAAATAAGACAGACCAAATTTCAGTCTTTAAGGATATACCATTAAGGGCTGCAGACCATTCTAGACTCATATTTTTATGTGCAAGACCCTCTAGGAAAGAGGGCTTCTTTCCCAGCAACTCCAGCTAGAAAACTAGGAAAAAAGACTATATTAGATTGTTTGCCCATTTCAGAATCAGTTATTGCTCTCACCAGGATGAAATATTGCTAAGCCTGGTGGTCATGAATCCCCTTGTTTCAGGACCAGTGTTTGTTACTAAAAGAAGCGTAGGGCTTGTGGGTTCAGTGAATTCTTGGCAGGCAAAGGTACTGACTCTTCCACAGTGTTTGCAGTGTGAAGTTTGATTCATTGTATTTAAAGCTTCAGATAAATTTGTCAAACATGCCAAGCTTTATTAATTTTTTTTTTTGGAGAGATTTTCGCTATAGGGCGCGTGTGCTCGCCAGACAGACAGAGACATAGAGACAGAAAGCGAGAAATCACCCCCCAGGGGGGATGGTCACGCCGCAATCCCTTCTCCTCCATTCTCCTCTCAGGATCTTGGGCACGCACGCACACGCACCTGGTGTGAGTCCTAAACCACCGGGTCCGGGACGCGAACCGCGGTCGACTACGTGGGAGTCCAGCGACATAGCCATTACGCTAACTGCTGGTTCCCTCAAGCTTTATTAATTTTGAAGCCTTGGTCTTTTTCCTAGCTTTCAAATCTAGGGTAATTACAATCTTCAATTGATGTTCAGAGAGCCAGGCAAGGGACCAGCAGGTGGCGTGGAGGTTAAGTGGGCTGGATCCCACATGGCCAACTGAGTTGTTTGAGACCTGGACCCAATGGCTTAAAAATCACGCTGGCCACATGTAAATGCATGCCCAAAGTCCCTGGAAGAGAATGGAAAAGAAGGGACTACAGCATGGCCATCCCTATTGGAGGGTGGGGGAGGATTTTTCACTTTCCCTCTTTCTCTCTTTCTCAGAGAAATAACTTTATTATTTAACATATTGCTTCCCATGTAACTCACTATACTGGTAGGGAAGTTCTTGTCTTGTAGATTATAAAGACAGTTTTGAAAGTTTTGCTACTGTGTTTTAGTTTGGGTTCCACCACAAAAAGACCTTGAGACTAGGATTTGTTTGGTTTCAAATATTTCATTTAAGAGATGATCCTAGCAGGCCAGCCTAGGGTCTGGTGGTTAAGACAGCGGGGGCCCCATACTGCAGTTCAAGTCCCTGACTAGATGGCTTGAAATGCACTCACTGAGATCCTGTGCATGCATTCCCACAATCCTGAAAAAGAGGGAGAAATGGAGGGAAAAGGATTGAGGTATGACCAAGCCCATGGGGGATGCTTTCTCTCTCTCTTTTGTCTTTTTCTCTCTTTCTCTGGCAAATGCACATACCCTCTGGTAAATAAAGAAAAAAAGAGATGATCCTAGGAAAGGATGTTGTAGAATTAAAAGAGACAAGGAAGGGTCAAAAGCCAATAAGGAGTATTAATTAAGAGGTAGTATAAATGGGTAATTGAGAGAGAAAGTATTTACTACCTTTTGTCTTTTTATGGTTGAAGTTTCTGGGAGATAATTCCTGGCCACTTCCTGCCTGCTTCCAAACTGAGCATGCTCCTTCAGCTAGAGAAGGCTTTCAGTCAGAGGTGTGGATGCTGAGAAATTGCCTGGAGAACTATCCATGGAAACTCAGTGCCCTTCACAGTGGTAGCGAATGAATGGGTGGGGCATTGATAGATTAAGCTGTAAATAGTGAAAGACACAGACTCAAAATAGATGAATTTTATCTTTCATCAGAATTACTGCATGTTGGGACCAGCAGTTAGAGTAATGGCTATGTGACTGGACTCCCATGTAGTCAAGTTCGAGTCCCCGACCCGGTGGCTTAAACTCACACCGGGCGCGAGTGTGTGCATGCCCAAGATTCCAAGAGAATGGAGAAGGGATTGCGGCGTGGCTGTCCCCTCTGGGGGGTGATTTCTCGCTTTCTATCTCTCTGTCTTTCTCTTTCTGGCAAGCACACGTGCCCAATAAGAAAAAAAAAACCCTCTCCAAAAAAAGAAAAAAAAAATGAATTACTGCATGGATTGCTAGAACAACATGTAAGTACCTACATAAACTATATCCCTCCTATAGTGGTTCAGTTTATTTGCTCTATATTAGGGTAGTTTGCACTTTCTTTTGTATCAGATCAGAAGTTTTAGTGACTTAACACAACAGTTTTATCATGACCAGTGTAGGCTTGTGACTCTCTGGTAGCTTTTCTCTCACTCAGATACCCTGCTGAAAACTCCATTATCTGGTGACTCTCTGGTAGCTTTTCTCTCACTAACTCAGATACCCTGCTGAAAACTCCATTATCTGGAGAGTCTTTTGTGTCCAGCCATGTGGACCCATCCCCTCCACCCCCCAAAAAAATCATGGAGAAAGCACTCTTTTTCTTATATAAGCTTTGGACATGTCATTTCTGACCCATGGTTAGAACCAGTTGCATGGGTCCAACCTAACTGAAAGGAAGTCTGGGAATTGGAAGGGAACTGTCTCTGACCCATTTGACCATGAAGAATTTTCACTCAGCTGTCAAGATTTCATTCATTTTAATTAATGGTGGCTATATGAACTATATAATTAGTCCTTCCTTTATTGATAAATAATCACAAACGTAAAAACTAAAGGACAGTCATTAGTTTTTACAGAATTGAAGATCCATATTTTCATCTTAAGTTCTTCATTTGGAATCTAATAGAGAAATGCAGTGAAATTTCTTCATTTTCAAAGTTTTGGCAGCACTTGATGTATGTTTTCAAAAGAGGTTTTTCAGTGGCTGATTTAGTCTACACGATTAAAATTGCTGTTTGATGTAAAACTTTCACAATTTTTGTAGATTACAATGTGTTATATATTCCAGTTTGAAATACTTGTTTTTAAATAAGATTTGCATTAGTTTCATTATATGGGGGTGTAGATAATAGTCCTGTGTACTTAGCATTTTCAAACACAATGCTGAGGAAGTGGGACTACCTCACCTCTCTTCAGCGTACATGAAATTTGTTAGTTGAACAGGTGAGTCTGGGAAAGCCAGCCAATAGGGAGGGTCTGTTGAACATGAGTTATCAGCCAGGGATATGTTTTTTATGTGTTTTTATGTGACTGCAAGATCAAATCTTATTTCTAACTTTAATCTTATTCTCTTTGAAAGAGGATATGTCTGTAATTATGTTAAAGTAGTATAAATTGTGATTTAGTCTTTTTTTTTTTTAATTTTAGTTTGCTATGTGGTATCAGAGATCGAGAGAGAGAGAAAGCAACCCCTGGGAGAATGACCACACTGCAATCCCTTCTCCAGTCTGCTCTCTGGATTTTGGACATGTGCACACATACACCTGGCATGTTTTTCAGGTCCAGTACTCAAACAACGCAGTTGGCTATTTGAGATCTGCTGCCTTAACCACCATGCCAACAGCTAGCCTCATTTTTTTCTTTCATAAGTTTCCAGAGCAATCCACATTGCTGTCTTCTAAAGACACATTGGGCTTCTGATTGCTTTCTGGAAACTGACTGTTCCATCAGACTGTAATTATAGAAGCTAGTATGTGTTTCAAATAATTTTTACTTTTTAAAAGTAAAAATAACACATTCACATGCTAAATATCCAAAAGCATTAAAGTGAAAAATTAATTACTTCCTTCTATACTCCCTATTTAGTTTTTTGGATATTCTTGTAGAACTTTTATGTAGCGATATTCACACTGTCACATACATACATACTTATATATGTATCACATCACACATACACATATATTTAATAAACTTGACACATTTAGTAAAATGGTATACGACATATACAAAGAAGCATTTATTGATTAAACATGGGGTTTTACTTTTTAGCATACAGACTAACTTTTTGGAGGGAGTTACATTTACTTTTAACTTTTTTTTTTTTTAGTTTTGCTATAGGGCACGTGCACTCACTGGAGAGCGAGAGGGGGAGAGGGAGGGAGGCAGTGCCCCCTCCCCAGAGAGAGAGAGAAAGCATCTCTCCACGGGGAGCAGGGGCAGAAAGACCATGCCTCAATATCTTCTCCTCTACTCTCCTCTCGAGATTTTGGGAACATACATGTGCCCAGTGTTTCTTCAGGCCACTATGTCCAGGACTTGAGCCTCTCAGTTGGCCCTGTGGGATCCAGCTGCCTTAACCTCCATGCCATCTAGCTGGCCCTGTTTTAACTTTTAAAAAAAATTTATTTATTTGATTATTTCATTTATATCTTGACATTGCAATTCACCCCCTGCTTCAGCCAGCCCCATGCTGTAGACAGGTGCTTGACTGGTGTGTCCAGGGAGATCTCTAGATGCAAATCTGGAACCTTCTCATGTGGGTCAGCTTTGTAGACTATCATGTTTTACCTCTGTACTTCTCTCCAGCTTGTTTTTAACTTTTTGAAGTATATAATTTATATAGGATGAGCATCATTTGTTTTATTAAAATTGTGTTTCATATCCAGCTGTGTTACAGTGTTTTGTTTTAATATTTTTGGGTTGCCTTTTTTTTTTTTTTTTTTTTTTTTTTTTTTTTTTCTTTGTCTTGGCCCCGGTGTTTTGAGAGATAGAGAGAAAATTAAAAATCATCCCCCAGGGGGCACAGGCATGCCA
The DNA here is from genome assembly GCF_000334495.1 of Tupaia belangeri chinensis. NCBI lineage: Eukaryota > Metazoa > Chordata > Mammalia > Scandentia > Tupaiidae > Tupaia > Tupaia belangeri. The sequence goes on from NW_006159858.1 coordinate 5,036,423, forward strand.
CAATACTCTTCTCCTCCCCTCTTCTCTTGGGATTTTGCATATTCACAAACACATGCCTGGTGTGATTTTCAAGCCTCTGGGACTCAAACCATGGTCCGCCATGTGGGATTCCAGTGACTTTACTACACCACCAGCTGGCTCCAGATGTGTCATGATTTAATAGCTATGAATGCATGAGATAGGCAGAGGTATGAGAGTTATATATGTAGATTAATATTTTAAATTACTTCATTAAGTACAAATACTGTAGCAGTGACAATTTTAATTTCAATCTTTTTTTTTTTT
>NW_006159858.1:5036757-5039720 GCF_000334495.1 Tupaia belangeri chinensis
AGAAATGACCCCCCAGGGGGGATGGTCACACCACAGTCCCTTCTCCTCCATTCTCCTCTCAGGATCTTGGGCATGCACACACGCACGCCCGACGTGAGTTTAAGCCACTGGGTCTGGGACTCAAACCGCGGTCGACTACATAGGAGTCCAGCAACATCGCCATTATGCTAACTACTCGTCCCCAGTTTTAATCTTTTTTAAAAGAATTATTTAACTTTATTATTTACTTTTTCATTTTTATATATTTTTTAACATTTGACCAGAGAGGGGCAGAGCAAGAGAGAGAAAATGAGAAAGCTAGCTGCCAGGTCTGTACCTTGAACCATGGTCAGCCATGTGGGAACTCGTCATCCTTAATCACCATCCCACCTACTGGCCCCTTTTTAATTTTAATTTTCACAAGTCCTTTTTTTTTTTGGAGAGGTTTTCACTATAGGGCGTGTGCGCTCGCCAGACAGAGAGAGAGAGAGACAGAGAGACAGAAAGCGAGAAATCACCCCCCCCGGGGGGGGATGGCCACACCGCAATCCCTTCTCCTCCATTCTCCTCTCGGGATCTTGGGCACGCACGCACACGCGCCCGGTGTGAGTTTTAAGCTATCGGGTCCGGGAAGCGAACCCCGGTCGACTACGTAGGAGTCCAGCGACATAGCCATTACACTAACTGCTGGTTCCCAATTTTCACAAGTCTTAAAAGGAGTATCTTAGCTAGGTTGGCAGGTGGCATGGTGGGTTAAGGTGTTGGACCTCCACGTGGCCGACTGTGGTTCAAATTCCAGAGCTGGTGGTTTGCTTTCTCACTGTCCCTCTCTTTCTCTCTATGGTGACTATACATGTCCTATAGCAAATGAAAGAATAATAATAATAATAATTGAATAAAATTTGAAAAAAATTTAAAGTGAACATTAAATTTTTCTCATTTTACAGAGAAGAAACTGAAAATACATCAATGTAAGTAATGAGGGCCAGCGGCATAGCCTAGTGATAAAGAGCTGGATCCCACACAGCTGACTGAGGTTTGAATCATGGCCTTGGCTGCTTGAAAAACATGTAGGGTACATGTGTGTTCATGCCCCAAATTTTGACAGGATGAAGAAATAGAGAAAGGATTGTGGCATGACCGCAGCACATTGGGGGTGGATGTTTTCTCCCTCTCCTCTCCGTGTTTCTCTGGTGAGCACACACACCCTCTGGCAATTAAAGGAAGAAGAAAAGACATAAGTAATATACCTGAGATCATACATCTGTTAAGTGGCAGATTAGGGTTTTTAATTCAGTCTGGTGATCTTTTTTTAAGCTTTTCTTCCTTGTGTGTGTATGGGATAAGAGAGATTCAGAGCCAGAGACATACCCCCAAGAGGGTTCATGCTGCAGTCCACACCCAGCCTTAGGTATAATAGATGTTCAGTGAGTATTTATTGAATGAATGAATGAATGAATGAATGCCTTGGGACCCAGCCACAGGCGTACAGGTGGTAGGGCATCACTGTGCAATACCAGAACCAGACAGGAGTCCAGGGTTCAGATCCTAGTTGATCTGAAAATGCTGGTTATACCCATGTACACCTGTGATCCTGTCTGACTGGGAAGCTATAGTGAGTTCACAGCATCGCAAGACCCTGTCAGGGATATCTGTTTCTATTCATCTGTCTTGCTCTCTCTTTGAGGAAAGAAAGAAACCTAAAAAGGTGCCATGGATATATAAGTAATATTGGAGGGTGAATAGAAAAGGCAGGTTCAAATTGCTTGTAGCTCACCACTGTGGACATATAAGTCAATAAGGCAGGCAGCTTCATATGTAAGTTCAACAAGGGGGAGAGAGAGTTGAAGCTAATGATACGGTCGTTAGCAGGTACAGTGTGATGAATGCACTGATAAATTTAAGATCGATCCCAAGATACCTTTTTGAAATATGAGACAATTTTAAGTTCTGCTTACCAATCCTGCTACTCTTTGAAGACTGGTATTAATGAGTTTATTGGTTACAAATGGATCTGTGTTTTTTAGTTTTGTTTTAAAATTGCAAGAAAAATGAAAGACTACGATGGGAACCTAGAAAGGAGCCATAGAATACTTAATGAATGAAGGTAGCGTGAACTTTGGTCATAGCTGGGCTGATGTTGTGTATGCCAGAGGGCTAAGTCCTTACTTCATCACAAAGCATTTCCTCTTACTGTTTGCTTTGGACTTTAGTGTAAAAAAAAAAAAAAAGAAAAGAAAAGAAAAAAAAGTTTCTAGTGCTACTCTAAAGTGATAAATTAAAGACTAGTCATTCCTTCCATTTTTGATAGCTTTTACTTGATTTCTTTCTCTTCATAAGCAATCTTTTTACGTCTAACTTCTTATTTCCTGTTCATGCCTCAGTATATCCAGAATGATTGCTGCCTAGTGGCTTGATTTTATTGAAATGGTTCTTGAAAAGGGGGTAGAGTATTCGCTACATGCTAGGTGTTTCTATTTAATCCTCTCAGCAGTCCATGGAGGTCACCTCTTTCCTTGCATGTCCTTGAAATGTTCTTATTGCCTAAGGTTCCATTCAGTACTTACCTTTTTAAAATGCTTCATCAGCTATGTGACCATGGTTTCAGTTTATAAGTAATTGTTTCTGAATTACTTCTTCTGGGACAGAACTCTAGATACAATCTTGTCCACATATTAATGTAAAAAACTGCCTACTAAGTCTCAACTTTATATCCATCCTATAGCTTTATGAAACTCAGTGAGTTTGAAACTGAGCTATTTATCTCCTGGTTGCCTAAGCCTGAAACTTAGGGAACATATACCAGTACTAGATGAGCTTTGTACATGAACAGTTTAACCCTTAAAACAACCTTAGTCGTTTTACAAATGTGAAAGAAGTTCAGAAATTAAGGAACCTAACCAGATGACATTATGATAGAATTGGATTTGAACCAGTTTCACATTTTTTCTCTATCTACTTTGCTGCATCTCTGTCCTCTTTCC
>NW_006159858.1:5039755-5042057 GCF_000334495.1 Tupaia belangeri chinensis
TTCAACATGGACACAGCACATGTAGACACCCCAGGAGAACCAGGAATTACTGACCTATTGAATTGCTCTGAAATATTTGTTTCTTGATTCTAGTTGATTTGCCCACTTAGTTTATTGCAGTAACCACTTGGCAGATCTTCCTGACTCAGTTGCTTTTCTATCCATTCTATTGTTCAAAAACTTCTCCTAAAATGTAATTTGATTGTCATTTCCCATACTAGCTTCAGAATAAAAGCAAAATTCTTGGCATAGCATCGAAGACCTTCTTTGACCAGTATGTGGTCATATGGTAGAGTCCTTTTGTTTCAGCCGTTGTAAGGTACGTATAGTTTCCAGAGTTCATCATTTCCCTTTTGCTCCTTTGGCATGCTCTTTTCTGCTCCATCACTGTCAAATTCTCATTTCTAGGAGTTGGATCAAGTGCTAGCTCTTTCAGAAAACCTTCACTATTCTTCTAGGTATTTTCTTTCCTCTTGGATACCTCTTATTAGTGGTCTCTAGTATCTCGTTTTCACCTCTTGTGGTAGGCAGCCTCTGAGAATGGCTCTCTGTTGGTCATCCCCCTGGTATTTCTTGCCTTGTGTAATATGGTAATACCCTTGCCATGAGTGTGAGCAGGATCCACTGATCCAATTTTTAAAAAAATTTTTTTAAAAGAATGATCTTATTTAACTTTATTTATTTATTTAAATTTGACCAGAAAGGGACAGTGAGAAAGAGAGAGGGAAGGAAAGTGAGAAAGCAAGCTGCCAGGTCTGGGCCTCGAACCAGGGTTGGCCATGTGGGAGTCCAGCATCCTTAACTGCCACGCCTCCTGCTGGCCCCCCACTGATCCAATTCTAATGAAAGAGTACAGCCACTGGATGTGGTGGCACATGGGAGGCTGGTACCTGGGAGGCTGAGGCAGGAGAATTTCCAAGTTGAGTGTCAGCCTGGGCAACAAGACATATTTATCCATTGGGATAACACACAGCTATTAAAAATGGTGATGTGTGGGAGCCAGCAGGTGGTGGTATGGTTGGGGCACTGGATTCCCACATGCCTTACCGTGGATTGAATCCTGGACCCAGCAGCTTGAGAATCATGCCAGGCTTGTGTGCATGTGTGCTTAGGATCCCGGGAGAAGAATGGAAGAGAGGGGAGTGCAGCATGGCCATCTCCCCTGTGGTTGATTTGTCACTTTCCCCCTCTCTCTTTCTGTCTCTCTCTGGTGAGTGCACACACCCTATCAAGAACCCAGAAGAAAAATAAGAAAAAAAATGGTGATGTATTATAGATTTAGATTTAATGCTATGGAAATAAGGACTTGACTTGTAAGGTATGTGTAGTTTCTACAGTTAATCATTTTTATTTCTCTCAACAATAATTAATGTTTATTTAATAGGTTCTCATTTATATAAAATCTTATATTAGTGGAAGTTTGGACAGATTTCTGGAAGTAGATACTCATCAAAGTGGTTATCTCTGGTGGTCTACTGAGAAATTTTTTATATTACTTTTGTGTTTGATAATTAATTTTTACATTTGAAATGGAAAGTTTTTTCCTCTTTTTGAAGAAATGAGTATTTAATTTGTCTCTTCTCCATTTTGATTTTGTGAATAATAGAAAAGATGATCTTCGAGCCAGTACTTGATCAAGTTTTACAGATACTTCAATCTAATACTAGCATAGCAAGGCATGTAGAATCTTTGTAATGTATTACCTTGGGGCCATAGATTAGGATGCTCTTCTAGTACCCATGAAGTTACTCAGGAACCAGTTAAACCAGTCAATAGGTGGAGAGCTAAGAACTCCAGAGCCCAAGGCATTGACTGAAATTTTCTGTACCACACCCTGCCATATGTAGTTAACTACTCTAAAGACTTAATTTTTTAAAAGAACAATTTGAGGCATTGTTTTGATTTTCTTTGAATTAATAAATAGTATCTGAATTCATCACATATATCTACCCTTGTTGATGAAAAATAGTAACATTAGAAGTCATTTTCTTCTTGGCATCTCTTCCCAAATTTTCATTTATGGTAGATGATTGTAACCAAGAAAACGAATTTTTTTCATTAGTCATTTCAGAAATAACTCCCGTGGGGACCAGCAGTTAGCGTAATGGCTATGTTGCTGGACTCCCACGTAGTCAACCGTGGTTCGAGTCCCGGACCCGGTGGCTTAAACTCATGCTGTGCGCGTGTGCGTGCGTGCCCAAGATCCTGAGAGGAGAACGGAGAAGGGATTGCAGCGTGGCCATCCCCCCTGGGGGGTGATTTCTCGCTTTCTATTTCTCTATCTCTCTCTGTCTGGCGAGTG
>NW_006159858.1:5042069-5066329 GCF_000334495.1 Tupaia belangeri chinensis
CTCTGTCTGGCGAGTGCTTCCCCCCTATAAAAAAAAAAAAAAAAAAACCTCAAAAAAAAAAAAAAAAAAAAAGAAAGAAATAACTCCCGTATACCAGGCTTAATCACTGGTAGATACAAATAAAATTCTTATCCTGCAAAATCTCACTCTGTAGTGAAGCATAGAAACAGTCAGGAGGGCTTTTGCAGTGAACCTTGCTATGGCAGCACACAGGAGGGGTTTTAACCTAGACGTTGATGTGATGGTTGGCTGTTCAGGGAAGATTATCCAGAAGAAGTGACATCTGAACTGAATTTCAAAAGGTTAAGCATGAATTAACTAAACCAAAGAAAGGGATGTGCAGGCAAGGGCATGACACATAGGAAACTGCAAGTCAGTATCTCAGCTAGGGACTGACGTAGTGTAGCCAAAAAAGCGAGGCTGGAGAGGCCTGATCATGAAGGATCTTGTCAGTTGTCAGAGTCTCTTCCTCTGGACTTTTCCTTTAAACACAGCCTTTTGTTCACTTAAGCTAGGAATCTGAGTCATCTTTGTTTCTTCAAGGCTCTTTCCCCTCTTGTAACCTCCTTCATAATTAGGCACAAAATCTTGTCAGTTTTGAGAACTTGGATTGAATAATAACAGGACAGGTGTAGACCGTGTGCTTTACTGTAGGCTGTGATTTACTCTTTTTAATTTCCAGGACTTAATGCCTTTTCACAGGCCCTTAGTTTAAATGAATGGGTTAGAGGAAGAATTGAAAAGAGAAAATTTTAGTACTTTCACACATGACCATGTGTAACTCTTATGTTTTTTTATTTCGTTATAAATATAATCTAATAATTTAAAAAATCTTGGGAGGTCTGGTTGAAAAGTCAATTTTTGGATAATTAAAAATCCTTAAGTTTGGGGTCAGCAGGTGGTATGGAGGTTAAGGCACTGGATCCTACATGGCCAACTGTGCACTGTGAGTCCTGAACTGTGGCTTGAAAATTACATCAGGCGCATATGTGTACATGCCCAAAACCCTGAGGAGAGACTAGAGAAGGGATTGTGGCATGCCCATATCCCCGAGGGGCGCTTTCTCCCGTTCTTTCTCTCTCACTCTCTCTGGAAAGCGCATACACCTTATAGCAAAAACAAATTCTTAAAATTAAATCATACTGATCGGGACCAGCAGTTGGTGTAATGGCTATGTCGCTGGACTCTCATGTAGTCGACCACGGTTCAAGTCCCAGACCTGGTGACTTAAGCTCATGCCAGGCACGTGTGCATGCATGCGCAAGATCCCGAGAGGAGAATGGAGTAGAAGGGATTGCGTCATGGCCATCCCCCTGGGGGGGCGGTGATTTCTCACTTTCTGTCTCTGTCTCTCTCTGTCTTTCTGGCAAGTGCACGTGCCCTATAACAAAAATCTCTTAAAAAAAAAATCATACTGATTAGTAAAAATCTGTTTGATTAGGGCACTTTTGGGCAACTGAAATAACAATGGTCATAGTTAGGGAAGAAAAGTGCCGAACAGCCTTTAGTAATTTGATTTTAATGAATATTCCATAGTTTACATGGTGCATGTTCCTTTTTTTTTTTAATTATTATTATTTGCCTTAGCTGAGGACAGTCTTCTAGTGACTAGTCTTCTGGTGATTTCCATTGGGAATCCCAGTAGAGATTAATTCTAGTTAGAGGAAAGTCACAAGCATGTATATTTATTGTTTTTCACTTGTCACAGCTAATAATATGGGTACATGTTTTCTTGTATTTATGGGACTGTACTGCATTTATTTTCTGTTCTGAATCAAAATATACTATAAAAGGAAGATTGTGGAGAGGTGGTTAGCATTTATCACAACTGGGCATTGTTTTAGTGAAATAATTGTGCCACTCTGAATCAAATTATGTATCCAAGGTATATCTGAAGCAGCTTTTATGATTATCAGCAACACAGTTGCTGTAACTGTTGTCTTAGTGGAATCAAATCTTTTGTAATGTGGGTCACATAACCTGCAATGGAACTTTTACACTTGTAATTATGCAAGATTCTCGTTAAAACAATAGTTTAATACAATTAGAAGAGAAGTGTCAAAGGGGTTTGCATATGTGGGTATTTGCTATTCTTTATATTCTGTATCTTCTGTGTCATCTATATATTATAGAATAATAGCATTCTAATACAGTGTTATACATATCTTTGTTTACTATTTTAAAGCCCATATGAAAGGTAAATATAAATTAGCTTATCTCCCCCCTTCCCCTGCCAAGGGAAAAAAAAAATAGAAAGAGAGATAAGGGTGTTCTAGCACAGAAACTAAGACATAGAGGCATATAGTATAAACCAGGTGTCAGCAAACTTTTTCTATAGTAGATCAGATAGTAAAATTTTGGACTTTGCGGGCCAAGAGGCAAAAGCAAAGGTATTATGTAGTCTTTCTTAGAAAACAATTCTTATGAATTTTGAATAGGTGAAAATTAAAAAATGATAATATTTCAATACTTTTGTAATATAGTTCTAATAATAAGAATTCTTTTTAGGAGATATTTCACTTAATTTTGGTTCAAAGTTAGTGTTCCATATCATTGAATCAATTGCAAATGTTTATCTGTTAATGCTGACCTATAATAAGGTTTTCCCCCACATATCAGATTTGAATATTACTATCCACTCAGATAAGTGATAAATGCGTAACATAATTTTGTCACTGTGAGTTTGTAGTATGCTGAGAAGTGCTGTGATGAGAGGACCACATAAGGTCTTTGATGCATATACTGAATTCTGCCTTTGTAACACAGAAGTGACCACAGATAATACATAAGTGAATGAGCATATCTTTGTTCTAATAAAAGTTTATCAGCCCAGATACAGTGGCATGCACTGCAAAAATATTTTGCACTCCAGGCTGGAGCAACACGAAATGCCTGGGTTCAGTACCCTCTCCAGCTTAAAAGATGGTATGCCTGTAATCCCAAAACTGGAGGAGGCTGAGGTGGGAGGATCATGAGTTTGGGGCTGGCTCAGGCAGCCATGATGTAGCAAGCAGCCCTTGTCTGTAAATGAGATGGGGAGGGGGCTGGATAGTGACATAGCAGTAAAACATCACAGTCTGTGAGTCTAACCCATATGGGAAGGTTCTGGGCTCATGTCCAGAGACCTCCTTGAGTGTGTTGAGCTTATATATGCACATAAACTGGGTTGGCTGCAGCTGGGGAGGATTGCAGTTTCAAGACTTGTTGGGGGTTTTGTCTCTGTCTCCTTTTCTGTCTATCCCTGTTTTCCTTGTTCATAGAAGAAATAAATAAACTTAAAAGAGCCAGAGGCCAGTAGGTGGCGTAGTGGTTTAGATGCTGGACTCCTACATGGTGGACAGTGGTTTGATTCCCAGACCTGGCAGCTTGAAAATCATGCCAGGCACTTGTGCATGCGTGCCTAAAGTCCCAAGAGGACAATGGAGAAGGGATTGAGAATGGCCATCTCTCCTGAGAGGATGATTCCTCACTTTCTCACTGTCTGTCTGTCTCTGGGAAACACATGTGCCCTATGCAAAAAAGAAAACTTTAAAAAAGCAAAAACAAAAGTTAGTATTACCATTCAAAACTAGCTATCCAACAAGAGCCACGTATGCTCTCCATGTGTCAGTCCATCTTTTCCCTACCTCACCTGCTATACTCTATTCTACAATTGAGAATAACACATATTTCACAGGTCATGCTGGTACTAATCAAATGATACACAAATGTGAAGAAAAGGTAGTAATTGTTAAATTAGGGGCTGATCTCTTAAGTCCCATTGAACTTTGATATTCTGTGATTAGTGTGTACTTACATATATGTAAAACTTACAATCATTCATCTTCCTTTTTTTTTTCTCTCTCTTACTGGTAAATGTTCCTTTATTAATAGCTCACCTTCACTTAAGTCTCGTTTCTTTTTATTTTTTATTTTTGGAGAGGTTTTCGCTATAGGGCGCGTGCGCTCACCAGAAAGACAGAGAGACAGCGAGAAATCACCCTCCAGGGGGGATGGCCATGCCAAAATCCCTTCTCCTCCATTCTCCTCTTGGGATCCTGGGCACACACGCACACGCGCCCGGCGTGAGTTTAAGCCACCGGTTCCAGGTCTCGAACTGCGGTCGACTACATGGGAGTTCAGCAATATAGTCATTATGCTAACTGCTGGTCCCTTGAGTCTCGTTTCTTCAAGTGTGTTCTTATGTAAGAACATTTCCATCACTTTTCAGAATGTATCCTTCTTCCTTGCTCTTGTCTGGCGGTCCCTACCACAGGTCTGTGATTTGTGCTAGGACAGTGCTAATGGTAATCCTGAATACACAGGCATGTCCAATTTAGGGTTACTGTGGTCAGAGGCATTTCAAAAGATCAAAAGGCAACTTCCAGGGACTGGATAGCATTTAGGGCAAAGTTACCGTGAGGTAGCCATTTGAAGCTGATTATTGGCATTTGTTCACAATATTTTTAGTTAGTGCCAAAGTTTAAGTCTTACTCCCTAGGCTAAAATATAGTCCTTCCCCCACACTCCTCCTCCTCCCCCCCCCTCTTCATTCAAGTTACCCCATCCTAATTCTCATGATGTTATCTAGTGTTTTAGTTTAGTTTTTTTTTTTAACCCCAACCCAATTGTTGTTATCATTTTCATAGCAAATGCTTATTTTTGTTTACTCACTAGTGTACTACTATCCTTGCTTATCAGTGCTGCTTTTTACGCTCCACTTTATTCCCCTTAGTTTCAGTTTCCTTCTTTCTGGGATACCTTCCGTTTTTTTTTTTTTTTTTTTTTTTAAAAAAAAAGAGAGAGAGAGAGAGAGAGATCTTTACTATAGGGCACGTGTACTCACCAGAGGGACAGCAAGAAATCATCCCCAAAGGTGGATGGCCACACGACAATCCCTTCTCCTCTTGGGGTCTCAGGCATACACACACATACACACCAGTGTGAGTGTAAGATGCCACGTCCAGGACTCGAACTGTGGTCGACTATATGGGAGTCCAACTTTACGTAACCATCTGCTGGTCCCTGGGATACCTTCCTTTAAGTAATTTTTTTCAGTGTGTCTTTGCATGGTAAATCTTCGCAGAGTTTGAGAATGAATATTTCATCTTCATTCTTTTTTTTTTTTTTCCATTTAAGTTTTATTAATTTCCTGAGGCACATGCACCTTTGACAGAATCCTCAGGACCCAATCCTCCCCTGAACCGGGACTGCAGGTACACTGAATGTTCAGGCAGACCTGGGAACTGTATCTGGAGATTTAGTTGACTGAATTGACTTCTAGCATTGTGCAGCAGGACTCCTACCACCTTGCTTTGGCTACCTGAACTGGGCCTTTATCATTGTTCTTCTTTCTTTTTTAAAATTTTTAGAATTTTTGCCAGGGAGTGCATGCACTCAGCACAGAGAGAAAGGTAAAGTGAGAAAGCATCTGTTACAGGAATTGTCACACCTCAATCCCTTCTCCTCCATTTCTTCCTCCTTTGGGATTCTAGGCACGCATGCATATGTGTCTGATATCTTTCTAAAGTTGCCAGGTCCAGCATGCAAACCACACAATAAGCCATGTGGAATCCAGCCACTTTAACCATCACCCTGTGGGCTGGCCTCATCCTCATTCTTGAATAATAGTTTAACTGGATATAGAATTCTAGATTAATAATGGGGCAGCAGGTTGCATGGTGATTAAGAGCAGTGGACTCCCACATGGTCAACTGTGATTAGAGTCCCGAATCTGATGGCTTGCTTTCTCACTTTCCCTCTCCCTTTCTCTCTCTCTCTCTGTCCCTCTCTGGTCAAATTTAAATAAATAAATAAAGTTAAATAAAATAATTTTTAGAAAAAAAAAGAATTTGATTAGTAATTTCCTCATTGCTTGAAGTTATCCTCTTTGCCCTTTTTTATTGCTATGGAGAATTAATTATTGGTCCTTTTCCTCTTGTGTTGATTTTAGATTTTTCACATTTCCTGGGGCTAGCAGATGGTGTAGCGTTTACGTCCCTGGACTCCCACATGGCTGACCACGGTTCGAGTCCTGGACCTGGTGGCTTGAAACACACTGAGTGCATGCACATGCATGTCCAAAACTGGAAGGAGAATGAAGGAAAAGAGATTGTGGTCTTGCTATCTCCCCTAGTGGTGTTGATTTCTCACTTTCCCTCTTGCTGTCTCTGTGTGTCTCTTTGGCCGGAGCATACGTGCTCTCAGGCAAAAACCTCTACAAAAAAGAAGAGAAAGTTTTTTTATATTTTCTTTAGCACTCTGCAGTTTCACCACTGTGTGTCTAGATTCTGCTACAGACTTTATTCTAAAGACTTCTTTCATCTGTTCTAGAAAATTCTTTGTCATTGTCTCTGAATATTGTCCTCCTTGCTAGAGTTTAATTGCACATATGTTGCAATAAATATCTTAGTTTTCTTTTCCATGTCTTCTGTTTATTTTCATATTTTTCGTCCCTTACCTCCTTGTGTTGCTTTACTGAATAAATTCTTATTTTTTATCTCATTCTTTAATAAGCTGTTATCTAATCTTTTGTTTAACTTATTCTTTGAATTTCTATTTCACTGAATATATTTCAGGTGTTCTATTTTTTCTCCCTTTTTTCTTTTTCAGATCTATCAGGTCTTTTTCTCCCATCTCAGGATTTTTGCATATTTACATTGCTATGGTTTATGGCTTGTTCCCCAAAGATTTATTTTTTTGGAATTTGGTCTCTAGTCTAATGGCACTGGGAGTTAGTAAGACCTTTGCTGATGGAATCAGTTCTCATTCTCCTTGAGAAAGCGTTAGTTCCTGTGAGTGGGTTGTTCTAAAAGGAAGAGGGCTGCTCCCAGGTCTTTCTTTTTACTTATATCTGCTATCCTGTTACTTTTGTTGGCCATTTGTGGTATAGCACCAGAGCCCTACTTAATGCTGGCTCACACCTTAGGACTTAGCTTCCCAGCCACCAGAAGCTAAACCAAATGAGCTCTATTCTTTTTTTTTTTTTTTTTTTTGAGAGGTTTTTGCTATAGGGCGCTTGCACTCGCCAGACAGAGAGAGACAGAAAGCGAGAAATCACCCCCCCCCGGGGGGGATGGCCACGCCGCAATCCCTTCTCCTCCATTCTCCTCTCAGGATCTTGAGCACGCATGCACACGTGCCTGGCGTGAGTTTTAAGCTACCGGGTCCAGGATGCGAACCGTGGTCGACTACGTGGGAGTCCAGCGACATAGCCATTACGCTAACTGCTGGTCCCATGAGCTCTGTTCTTTAGAAATCACCCAGTCTCAGGTGTTTCAGTTAGTAGCACAATAATAGACTAAGACACAGTGCCTTATGGCCTTTATTCAGATGTTTCCTTTTTAAGAGTCAGATTTATGATATGCATTGCTAGTTGTTAAATGTAAATGCTAGGCTAAGGAGTAAGGATTTTGTCCTTATTGATAGGAATCAATTAATATTGGTTGTTAATTCCTAAATGGGAATTCTTACATGTTGATCCCTAGATGATGTGACAAGAACTATGTTTTAGGTAAGCCTGCAGCAGGGGAGAGTTTTTGGAACATATGTAATGTTTAAGCCTATGACAGAAACTTTAAAGGAGTATATTAAATTATTACACATCTCTAGTGAAAACATTTCAAGATGGAAATATAGTAGATAATACTTTCAAATACGTAGCTATTTCAGTAATTGTTGGCAAGCTGAGGGTTTTTTCTTTCACAGACAATAGTAAATGTAATTGCCTTTGTTTTCATTTATGTATTTATTTAAAATTTTCAGAGGGTATATAGATTTACCAAAGCAAGAGAAAACCCCCTGGTGTAGCATGATCAAGCTGCAATCCTTTTTCCTCCATTTCTCCTTCCTATGAGTATTTTGGGTACACATGCGCATGTGCCCAGTGTGTTTTTCAAGCTACCAGGGCCAGGATTCAAATCATGGTTGGCTACTTGAGATCTGATTCCAAATGCACAGCACTTAATCGCTGCACTTAACCAAGCCAGCCCTTAATTTTCCTTAAAAAAATTTTTTTTAAGAAAGCTAATTCTGAGCCATTCCCTTAGACTGCTGGTTAAGGGAACCACATCTCACATGACTGATTATGGTTTGGATCCTAACCCTGGTCAGCTTAAAAATTATGCTGGGTGTGTGTGCATGTGTGCTCCAAATCCCAATAGGGTGGAGAAATTGAAGAGAAAGAATTACTTCATAACTATGCCCCATTGGAGAATGCTTTTTCCTGCTTTATTTCTCTGATGAGTGCCATATTTTCTAGCACTAAAAAACAAAAATGAAAGTTAATTCCATGTGCTATGCTAGTCATTTGCACTTAGAAATAGAGTTTAACCAAATTTGGTTATCTTAAATTTTAATAATGAATTTCAGTTTCAGTGAGTGTTTTAATTTGACAGTCACTAAACTCCTATACTGGCATTTACCATATTCTCCTTTTTTTGTTGTTTATTAATTTTTTTGAGAGATTTTTCGCTATAGGGCATGTGCATTCGCCAGAAAGACAGAGAGACAGACAGAAAGCAAAAAATCACCCCTCAGGGGGGATGGCCATGCCACAGTCCCTTCTCCTCCATTCTCCTCTCGGGATCGTGGACACGCATGCGTCACCAAGTCCAGGACTCGAACCACGGTCGACTACATGGGAGTCCTGCAACATAGCTATTATGCCTACTGCTGGTTCCGCCATATTCTGCTTTGAATAAGAACTGTTTCATTGCCTTATCTCCTCCAGTGGCTCCTTAGCTGTTTAAGGGTTCCAGTTCTTTCTCCGTGATCCTTACAGTTTCTTGGGTTTTGTTTTCAAGTTTATGTATTTAATTAACAAAAGAGAGAGAAAGGCAGGTAGAAACAGTACCTTCGACAGAGTCTCTTTGTAGAGATCTACCCTAGTTTCAACCATCCTTGACCCAGAGTCCTCAGGGAGGTCCCTGGACATGAACTGGGAATCCTCTCCATGTGGGTTAGGCTCTCAGTATGGTGTGTTTTACCACTGTGTCATCATCTCACTCCCTCCTTACAGAGTTTTGCACACAGTCTTTAGTAAATGTTTATAAGTTGAATCAGAATAATTTATATTAATCAGTAGATATTAAGAGTTAATAAGTGGATGGAAAAGGAAATATGCTTTTTTCCCCTCTAATGTATGCTCTTTCATCTGCCTAACCTGTAATTTCCATTACCTCTAGGTTTTTGGTTTTTACTTTTAGTGTTCACTTAAATACATATCCTGTAGCCTTAAATGAAAAAGGCTTTGTATATTGCTTTAATCATAGCCTGATTTGTATATTTTTTTTTACAGTTTATGTATCGTAACACTAAGATATATCATAGGGAGTTGATTAAAGTGAAATTTTACCTACAACTTTATTTTTTTTTAAAGTAATTATTTAACTAACTTTATTTATTTATTTTATAATTTGACCAGAGAGGGACAGCAAGAGAGAGAGAGAGAAAGTGAGCAGGCAAGTTGCCAGCCAGGTTTAGGCTTGAACTGCAGTCTGCCATGTGGGAGTGCAGCACCCTTAACCACCATGCCACTTGCTGGCCCCTACCCACAACTTTATCTTTGCTGCTGTATACTTTTTTTTGATAGGTGGGAATATAATAATTAATGAATAATGTATGTGTATATATAATCTATGTATGTATTATTTTATGTATTTTAATCTATGTATTTATGTATTTTTTCATGAGCAAGAGACAAAAGACACTGCTTTCCCCCCAACAGTATCTTGATGCCATGATCTACCCCCAGCTTTCAGCCAGCTCAACATGGGCAAGCACACATCTGCATATTCAGAGAGGTCTCTAGATTGGAACTGGCAATCTTCCCATGTGGGATCATTGTCTTTTACCTTTGTGACAGTTTGGGTCCAGTTTATATATTGTACCTATTAAATCTTTTCTGTGTTTGTTATTTAAGAGATATTTTTGCTATGGGATGTGTGTGCTCACCAGAGAAACAAAGGGACAGAAAGCAAGAAATCACCCCACGGAGCGGATGGCCACTCTGCAGTCCTTTCTCCTCCATTCGCCTCTTGGGATTTTGGGCACATATGCACACACGTACACATGCATGTGTGCCTGGTATGAGTTTTAAGCCACCAGGTCCAAGACTTGAAATATCTACTTCATGGAGCTCCAGCAATGTAACTATTATGCCACCTGCTGGTCCCCTTATTCAGTCCTTTATTTAAAAAAAAAATTAGTTTTTCTTTTAAAGAATTATTTTATTTAACTTTCTTTTTTCCTTTCCTTCCCCTTTTCTCCCTTCCTCCCTCCCTCCCTCCCTTCCATTCTATTTTTCTTTCTTTTTCTCTTTTTGTCTTTTTGCCTTGCCTTGCCTTGCCTTGCCCTGCCCTGCCCTGCCTTGCCTTGCCCTGCCTTTCCTTTTCTTTTTTCCAGAGATTTCCTTTCCTTTTCTTTTTTCCAGAGAGGGACAGAAAGAGAGAGAGAAAGTGAGAAAGGAAGCTGCCAGGTCTGGGACTCGAACTGTAGTGGGTCATGTGGGAGTCCAGTGCCCTTAACCACTATGCTACCTGTGGCCCCAACCCCCTATTTAGTCTTTAAAGAGTTTTTTGTTGTTGTTGTTGTTGTTTTTTTTTTTTTTTTTGTTACCAGGGCAATAACAAGTGAGAGAGAGAGAAAGCAACTTCCAGTGATGAAACCACAGTATGTTTTCCCTGTACCTAACCCCTGGTAACCACTAATCTTTCCTCTACTTCTAAACTTCAGTCATTTCAAAAATGTTTTATAAAGGAAATCATACAGTATGTAACCATTTGGGATTGGCGAATTTTTACTCAGTATAATTCCCTGAAGCTTCATCTAAGCTGTTTGTTTCTTTTGTTACTTATTTTTGTATATTTAAGATGGAGAACTCCTACAGAATTTAAAATTTGGTTTCTGCTTTCTTTCCTGCCAAATCTATTTTTCAAAAGGAAATATTTTTATCTTAACTCTAGGTGACAAAACACGACCACCTTCCTCAAGCCCCTCCAGTATTATACGGCGCACTTCCTCCCTGGACACACTTGCTGCTCCTTATCTTGCTGGGCACTGGCCTCGTGATAGTCATGGGCAAGCTGCACCTTGTATGAGGGACAAAGCTACACAGGTAGGTTTATTATAGTTCTTACCCAGAAGAGTTTTACTCTGAAGCCATTGGTGTTTAGATTCTTGAAACATTAGTTTATATTAGAATTACTAAAACAAAGATTTATCAAAAGTGCAGATTTCTAGGCCTGACCTCCAGAAAATATGTTGTAGGTTTGGCAGGCCAGAAATATGCATTTTAAACCATCTCATTTTTTTTAATTGTTAAGGGATATTTGTGCTTGCCAGAGAAAGAGAGAAAGAAAACAAGCATTAACCCCCCAATAGCATTTACCAAAATTGTATTAATTAAATATTTGTGTAGTTATTTGTTTTACCTTTCTTACACTCACAGTGAACCCCATGAAGGTAAGAACTGTGCCTAGCTTGTCTGTTGCTGTATTTCCATCCCCAGGACTTAACTCTGTGCCTGGAAGAATAAGTACTCAAGGAATATTTGCAAAGGAATGAGTGAGCAGAACAGTTACAGCTTTATTTGTTTGGGAAGGATGAAAAGCATTAGAAAATTTAAAAGATTCTCTATATTGATGAGAATTAGTTAAGGTATATCTTGAGCATTAGTTAAGGTATATCTTGATTTAGACTTTCAGATTTACATTACTGATTACTTACTTTATCCCGGCAGTTTTTGAGAGAATATCCTTTTGTAGAGTAAAACAAACCCACTTTTTTTTTTTTTTTTAATCATTTGCAATTAGCGTATAGAGTTACATATTTATGGGATACAGTGTGACTTTTTAAAATACATGCATAGAATGTATAATCATCAAATCAGGGTAGTAAATATTTTCGTCATCATCTAACATTTAGCATTATGCTGGAATCTGTCCATGTGGGCCAGCCTCTCAGAGCATCACACTCTCTGTTATAGTCCAGCCCAATATTTCTTCTTCTTTATAGTCAGCTACTGGAGAGTGATTATGTTCTTTTGGCAGACTTATGTTTCCTTGTTTTTTTTGAGGTTTTTTGTAGCCTTGCATTGATATCTGGGCATCCGGTAGAACAGTCACCTCTTTGAATTTTATGGAATATTTCCCATACTTTCTCAGGTTTTGATGTCTTCAGCAGTGTGATCTCTGTATATTTGCTTCAGTTGGAATCTGTGTCAGCAGTGTCTATGTGTGCCTTTGTGCAAGTGACTGTAGATGCAGTGGTGTGGCTTTGCTGTTGGTCAGAGCTACTGGAGATGGAATGGGGGGAGTCAGTCTTCTGATCCTGGGTGGGGGTATGCATGCAGAGGCCCTGCCAGTTGAAGAGCTGGCATCACCAGGAAGCATGACTTTAACAGGTACCAAGCATGGAGGTACTGATGAACTGGGTCAAGTGTGTAATAGGGCATGAAGGTCCTGTCACTTTGGGGTGTGAGGTTATAGCCAGTAGCAGCAGTATCACTTGGACTTCTATCTTGCGGTCTGTGAGAGGCATATACAGCTCTTAGGGGTCCTGATGATCAGGGAGCAGTGATGGGTGGTGTCAGCAAGAGCACCAGGAGCAGTGTTTTCAGACCGTGTGTGAGGCACTCACAACACGCATAGGTCTCACCAGCAGAGAGTGTAGGGTCATTTGTGGCATTGGTAGGGATGTGGGAAGGTGTCTGGTATTCCCCAGCTCTACGTGGTGCATGTGGAGCGCCCTCCATTGAGTTAGCTGGGAGGTTGCTAGGTCTGGCTGGTGTCCTCTGGCCAGGTGGGCAATGCTCACCAGAGCATGACTATAGGCCCCAGGGAAGGAGCATTCATGGTGAGGTAGCAGGAGCCTCTAGTGGAGTCTCTAGATGGGAAGGGTTGTGGAAGATCAGCGGTGGAGGTAGGGAGATCTGGATTTTTACTCCTTAGTGGGGTAGTGGAGTGATCTGATGCCATAATTTCTTACAGAGGGGGTGGAAAGTGATCTGGATTCCTTAGTTTCTGGGGAGCCAGTATTTAGAGGTCTCTGTCTCTGGGGGACACATGTATTATTTTCTCAGGTCACAAGGGCGTTCTACTCACAAAGCAATCCCTTCTCCTTGTTTCTGGAGTACATAGTGGTACATGGGCTTGGGTGCCAGTCACTGCTGCACCATGGACTTAGCTGCAGCCCTGGCTCTGCTGCGTTTTGAATGAGTGAGCTGGGACAATAGTGGGGCCTCAGACATGTAGAGAGAGGTGCAGGGTCTACTGACCTCCAAGGCAAGGTACACTTTTGCTGTGGCATTGCTTCCCAAACGGCATAGTGCTATGGGAACTTGAGTCTCTGGGAGGGGAGGAGGATCCAGCTTGTGTTCCTTTTCTGGGGTGCACTGCACTTGGACTCTGAGAAATTTCCTACTTTGTGTTCAGGATTTGTGGTAACTATATGGCCATCCTATAGCTAGGACTGCAGGCATCTGAGGTAGCAAATGGGGACAGTTGGGATATTTACTCTCCATACCTCCTGTTTGATCCCAGCCTGGTATTGCATCTCCATGCCGCAGCGGTTTTTTCATTACTTCCTTACTATATTCCAGGGTTCCTTCCTCACTCCTGTAATCAGGATGGGGCTATTTTTCCAATATTTTGGTCTTTATCAAGAGAAAGACCTAATTCATTTTCTGTTTTGATACTCTTAAAACTGAGTCCCAAAGGTGTTTGGGGTTTAAAATTACCTTGAGGTTTATACTCTAGTGGCAACTACAGGAAAAAATACAGAATATGTGCTCATCAAAAACAATGAATCTTCTGAAAATTTGACTTTTTTATCCAGAATCCTGTCGAACTGCAGTAATTAAAATCTGTAAGTTTGCAGAGTTTACAGGCAAATAGAATGGAAAATAAGCACAACTTACCTCTATTTGCTTTCTACTTAATCTGCATTTAAATTTGTATGGTTTTACTTCTTTTCTACATTTCTTCAACACTCTATGTTCCCTGCAATTTCAGGGTCAGTGGGCTCAAATATTTTGTTGTGTTAGTAGAGACGTGTACTATCTTACAAGCCATCGGGAACCCCTTGATCTGTGGAAGCAGTTCAGTAAGTGTTTCAGCAAGTTTCTATGACCTAGTTCTATGTCAAATTAAAACATAAACCCCATAGTCTCTTTACTCTTTTCTAAATGTCTCTCAAATTGGAAATATTAAGGGTACAAAGAAAACTTGCAATGATCATACAACCATACTGTTAATTTTGCTTTATAGCTCATATGAAGAATCGCCTAGGGAACCAGCAGTTAGCGTAATGGCTATGTCGCTGGACTCCCACATAGTCAACCGCGGGTCGCGTCCCGGACCTGGTGGCTTAGAACTCGCGCCGGGCGTGTATGCGTGCATTCCCAAGATCCGGAGAGGAGAATGGAGGAGAAGGGATTGTGGCGTGGCCATCCCCCCTGGGGGGTGATTTCTCACTTTCTGTCTCTATGTCTCTGTCTGTCTGGCGAATGCACGCGCCCTATAGCAAAAACCTCTCCAAAAAAAGAAAAAAGAATCGCCTAGAGAGTGTAATACATGTTAGTTGGGCATGCCAAACTTTCAGTTACGCTATGAGCCCCCCGTCTTTGGAAAATGAATTTAGCACTAACAAAATTAATCAAAAGTTCTCAAATTCCGGGACCGGCAGTTGGCATAATGGCTGTGTTGCTGGATTCCCATGTACTCGACTGCAGTTCGAGTTCCAGACCTGGTGGCTTAAACTCACGCCAGGCATGTGTGCATGGCATGCATGCCCAAGATCCTGATAAGAGAATGGAGGAGAAGGGATTATGGCATGGCCATACTCCTGGTGGTGGTGATTTCTCGCTTTTTATCTCTCTGGCGAGCACACACACCCTATAGCAAAAACCTCTCAAAAAAAAAAAAAAGTTCTCAAATTCCTTTTTGTTAGATATTGTTTCCCTAACTTATCTTTGCTGGTTAGTTAAGTCAGCTTCCTTTTTTATTTCTTTTTTGGAGAGGTTTTTTTTGTTTTGTTTTGTTTTGTTTTGTTTTGTTTTGTTTTGTTTTCTGCTATAGGGTATGTGCGCTTACCAGACAGAGAGAAAAAAAGAAAGTGAGAAATCACCCCCCAGGGGAGATGGCCATGCTACAATTCCTTCTCCGTTCTCCTCTTGGGATCTTGGGCATGCATGCAGACGTGCCCAGCATGAGTTTTAAGCTGCCAGGTCCGGGACTCGAACTGCGGTCGACTACATGGGAGTCCAGCAACATAGCCATTACGCTAACTGCTGGTCCCAGCTTCTTAAAATTTGTGTCAGAAAACTTGAACTGTTCAAATGATGACGATTCAACTTGTAATTGTGGTAAAATGTATATATTAACATAAAATTCGTCATTTTTACCATTTTAAAATACAACTGAGTGGCATTGATGACATTTACAATATTGTACAACTATTAGGTCATCAGGAAAGTCATGATGCATTTTTGCAAAGAAAAACACAGAAAATATGTCATGACTTTCTTGACAACCTAGTATCTATTATTTACAAAACTTCACCATCCCGGACAGAAAGCATAACTCCCCATACACCCTTTCTTTTAACCCCTGGTAACCACTGTTTTACTTTGTATTTCTATGAATTTGCCAGTGCTATATATTTCATGTAAGTGAAAGCATACAATACATGTCCTCCTGTGTCTGACTCATTTCACTTAGCATAATATTTTCAAGAGAAAGTTCATCCGTGTTTTAGCGTGTCAGAACTTCATTTCTTTTGATGGTTGGCTAATATTTTGTTGTATGGATGTACCACATTTTGTTTATCCGTTCATCTGTTGATGGATACATTTGTTTCCTCTTTTCAAAGGCTGTTGTGAACACTGCTGCAGTGGACAAACCTCGGATTGATTTCTTCTACTTCTTTCTTTTCTTTCTTTTTTTTTTGAGAGATTTTTTGCTATAGGGCATGTGCACTCGCCAGAAAGACAGAGAGACAGAGAGATAGAAAGCGAGAAATCACCCCCCAGGGGGGATGGCCGCGCCACAATCCCTTCTCCTCCATTCTCCTCTCAGGGTCTTGGGCATGCATGCATACGCGCCCGGCGTGAGTTTAAGCCGCCGGGTCCGGGACTTGAATCGCAGTCGGCTACATGGGAGTCCAGCAACATAGCCATTATGCTAACAGCTGGTCCCCCTCTACTTCTTTTCTTTAGGAGTGGAATTGCTGAGTCATAGGAGGGTTCCAGTTTCTATAAGTCTTCCCCAGCACTTAATTTCTATTTTTTTTATTATAGTCATCATACTAAGTGTGAATTGGTATCTCACTGTACTGTTGATTTGTGTTTCCCTATGTGACTGATAATGTTGACCATTTTTTTCATGTGCTTATTAGCAGTTTGTATGTATTTTTTACCATTCATGCACTTCAACATTTCCATGCCTTTCTGTCTGTTTCCCCTTTATTGGGGGAGGAAGGTCAATATTTCCTATCCTTCAATGTTATTTTGGGGATTAAACTAGGAAAGAAATACAAAGTACTTAGAACAGTGTCTTACTTGTAGTAAGCATTACATGTTCATTGTTTAAACTATTACCTTTATTGTCAGGTTAGAACAAGGATGGAATGCATGTTTTATCTCCTGTGTCATTTGCTCAATTACTTTTGGCTTCCTGGAGCATTATGTTGAAAATATTCAGGATTAAGGTTGTTGTGACTAATGAGCAATTTCTGCCCCTAGTGAGGAGCTTAGGTCACTTTTATCAGGCATGTATTGGTTTAGACAGTGTTGCAGCAGAGTATGGTAGAAATAATTAATCTTACACTGTTAATGGCTATTTCCAAAAGGTTGTTGTAGACAATTTTTGTAAAAGGCAGGATCTGGCCAGTCAGGTAGCATGGTGGTTAAGATGGCTGAATTCTACATGGCCGACTGTGCAGTTGAAAAACACACAAGGCAGCTTGAAAAACACACTAGGCACGTGTGTATCCGAGAGGAGGAAAAGTTTCTTAAAATTTGTGTCAGAAAACTTGAACTGTTCAAATGATGACGATTCAACTTGTAATTGTGGTAAAATGTATATATTAACATAAAATTCGTCATTTTTACCATTTTAAAATACAACTGAGTGGCATTGATGACATTTACAATATTGTACAACTATTAGGTCATCAGGAAAGTCATGATGCATTTTTGCAAAGAAAAACACAGAAAATATGTCATGACTTTCTTGACAACCTAGTATCTATTATTTACAAAACTTCACCATCCCGGACAGAAAGCATAACTCCCCATACACCCTTTCTTTTAACCCCTGGTAACCACTGTTTTACTTTGTATTTCTATGAATTTGCCAGTGCTATATATTTCATGTAAGTGAAAGCATACAATACATGTCCTCCTGTGTCTGACTCATTTCACTTAGCATAATATTTTCAAGAGAAAGTTCATCCGTGTTTTAGCGTGTCAGAACTTCATTTCTTTTGATGGTTGGCTAATATTTTGTTGTATGGATGTACCACATTTTGTTTATCCGTTCATCTGTTGATGGATACATTTGTTTCCTCTTTTCAAAGGCTGTTGTGAACACTGCTGCAGTGGACAAACCTCGGATTGATTTCTTCTACTTCTTTCTTTTCTTTCTTTTTTTTTTGAGAGATTTTTTGCTATAGGGCATGTGCACTCGCCAGAAAGACAGAGAGACAGAGAGATAGAAAGCGAGAAATCACCCCCCAGGGGGGATGGCCGCGCCACAATCCCTTCTCCTCCATTCTCCTCTCAGGGTCTTGGGCATGCATGCATACGCGCCCGGCGTGAGTTTAAGCCGCCGGGTCCGGGACTTGAATCGCAGTCGGCTACATGGGAGTCCAGCAACATAGCCATTATGCTAACAGCTGGTCCCCCTCTACTTCTTTTCTTTAGGAGTGGAATTGCTGAGTCATAGGAGGGTTCCAGTTTCTAAAAGTCTTCCCCAGCACTTAATTTCTATTTTTTTTATTATAGTCATCATACTAAGTGTGAATTGGTATCTCACTGTACTGTTGATTTGTGTTTCCCTATGTGACTAATAATGTTGACCATTTTTTTCATGTGCTTATTAGCAGTTTGTATGTATTTTTTACCATTCATGCACTTCAACATTTCCATGCCTTTCTGTCTGTTTCCCCTTTATTGGGGGAGGAAGGTCAATATTTCCTATCCTTCAATGTTATTTTGGGGATTAAACTAGGAAAGAAATACAAAGTACTTAGAACAGTGTCTTACTTGTAGTAAGCATTACATGTTCATTGTTTAAA
Source organism: Tupaia belangeri chinensis (assembly GCF_000334495.1). Lineage (NCBI taxonomy): Eukaryota > Metazoa > Chordata > Mammalia > Scandentia > Tupaiidae > Tupaia > Tupaia belangeri. The sequence continues at coordinate 5,060,346 of NW_006159858.1, forward strand.
CTATTACCTTTATTGTCAGGTTAGAACAAGGATGGAATGCATGTTTTATCTCCTGTGTCATTTGCTCAATTACTTTTGGCTTCCTGGAGCATTATATTGAAAATATTCAGGATTAAGGTTGTTGTGACTAATGAGCAATTTCTGCCCCTAGTGAGGAGCTTAGGTCACTTTTATCAGGCATGTATTGGTTTAGACAGTGTTGCAGCAGAGTATGGTAGAAATAATTAATCTTATACTGTTAATGGCTATTTCCAAAAGGTTGTTGTAGACAATTTTTGTAAAAGGCAGGATCTGGCCAGTCAGGTAGCATGGTGGTTAAGATGGCTGAATTCTACATGGCCGACTGTGCAGTTGAAAAACACACAAGGCAGCTTGAAAAACACACTAGGCACGTGTGTATCCGAGAGGAGGAAAGAAGAGAAGGGATTGTGGCGTGGCCATTCTCCCTGAAGAGTGAATTCTCACTTTCCCTGTCTTATCTCCATGAGCATACATACCCTATAACAAGAAAAAAATTTTAAAAATAAGACAGGATTTCTCTGTGTCCCAATTCTTCTGCCTTAGCCATCCATCTGGGGCTACCATCCTCAGCTCTTTGCAGATAGGCTTTCACTGTGTTGTCCATGCTGGCTGTAAGTTCACGGTCCTCCTGTAGCCTCTGGAGTAGCTGGGACTGTAGGCATGTGCGTAGTTTTTTAGGTTGTGCTGGAATTGAAACCAGGCCTCCCATGTGACTTCAGCTTGCCAGTAGCAGTATCATGTGCTATCATGGATAGGCTTACAGTCATTTTTTTATTCCCTGTGTGCTCAGATAGCCTGAGAACCCTTCTAACATAGTGCTCCAGCATGCCATTGCCAGTGGAGCCAGGGGTGTCTATGGGACTGATTGCCTTCAAGGCTTATTTCCATTTGCTTTAGTTGGTGTAGAGCTACATTGTCACCAATCTCTGCCTCCCTCCTTCCATCCTCTTGTTCTTTTAAGTTGTTTTTTTTTTTTTTTTTTAGAATTATTTTATTTATTTTTTAAGAGTTTTTTTCCTTAGGGGGTGTGAGCTTGCCAGGGAAAGAAGAGAGAAACAGAGACAAAGAAAGTGAGAAATCATCCCCCCCCACCATGGGCGGAGGGACATGCCACAATCCCTTTTCCTCCATTTTCCTCTTAGGATATTGGGCATGCACACACACATGCCCAGCGTGAGTTTGAAGCCACCAGATTGGAGATTCAAACTGCAGTTGGCCATGTGGGAGTCCAGGAACATAACTGCTAGGCCATCTACTGGCCCCTTCTATTCCTTTAAAGATTCTATTCCAACCATTTGCCAGTTTGCCTTCTAGAAATATTAGTCTAATTTATATTTCCAGCATTATCTATTTTACATAGCACTTCTATTAGTTTAACTTAAGTGACCTAATTTCCAGACATTGTCTTTTGTATTTATTGACTATATTAATTTAGGAGGAGAAAATGTAAATGTGTATGTGTGATTAGATTACTTGAGATTCCTTTGACTTAAAAGATACTCTCTTTTTAACTTCCTTACCCTCCTAGGTTTCTTTATAAGTTGATTTGAGTATATAAATTCATGATTCATGTGAATGGTGTATGGTTTTCTTTCTTATTTCTTTTGTTTGTTTTCTTTATGGAATAAATGAGTCGTGCTTTCAAAAGTCTTACCTTATTTTCTCTCTTTATATATATACATATATATATATATGTATGATCAGTTATTTAATTAGGTTCTTGGCAAAAAATCTAGAACACCAATTTGTGAGGATAAACTCCATTTGTTTTTTGTTGTTGTTGTTGTTGTTTTTGGAGAGGTTTTCGCTATAGGGCGCGTGCACTCTCCAGACAGAGAGAGACAGAGGGACAGAAAGCAAGAAATCACCCCCCAGGGGGGATGGTCACGCTGCAATCCCTTCTCCATTCTCCTCTTGGGATCCTGGGCACGCACATACACGCACCCAGCGTGAGTTTTAAGCCACGGGGTCCGGGACGCGAACCATGGTCGACTACATGGGAGTCCAGCGACATAGCCATTACGCTAACTGCTGGTTCCCGGATAAACTCCATTTGTAAGGGCAAACACAGATCGCAGGTAGCCCTGGAGCTGAGGAACAGCTTTGATTCTTGGTAAAATTTACGAGTCCACAGCTTTCTGATCAATCTTGCGCTGCTCTGAAATCTTGTATTTCTCCTTCTCTGTGTTGAAGATCTCACCTTCCTGGTGTCTGGGTTTCTGCAGTTTGTTTTTCTTGAAGTAAGCATATCGGTAAGGTGCTTTTGGATTTTTACTTTGCTAATATCAATTTTCGTGGAGGTAGCAATGACAAATTTCTGGTGTGTTCTATGCAGTGGAATGCGATTGAGGACCAGAGGCCCAGTCACAAGGAGCAAACTACTGCTCAGCTGCTTCAGGAAAACCACTTTCTTGCCTCTGTGGTGTCCAGTGAGGATGATCAGGATGGTCCAGGAGTGATGCTAGCTCGCAGCTTTCTCACATGCTGACTGAAGGCACATCTCAACAGCTTTCAAGGCACATCTTCAGTAGGATAATACCTAGGCATTTGGCACAGTTTAACCACCCAGGTACCACCACTCTTGCCACCTGCTGGTTTTGTGACAGTCACAAGAACCTTCTCCTCCTTTTTCTTTTCGATCCTGGATTTAGTGGCCGAGTATTTCCTCTTGTAAATGGCCTTCCTGGAATACATGGCAGACTGGGAGTATCTGCCGATGCCCTGGCCTAGGATAGGGTTTTGGCTGCAATGGGGCTTCCCAATTTTAGACTTGGGGCCCCCCTTTTTAACCTTGCCACTGCCATCTGCCTTCTGGCTTCAGGTTTCTTCTTAGTATCCTGCTTTGCAGCTTTTTCCCCTGCCATTGTGTATAGTGGGAAAGAGCCCTTTTTTTCTCTTGAAATTTGTTTCAGAGGCTATTTCTCTCCCTCAGAGATCAATTTTGATTGATATTTATGAAATTGTCTTATTTTTATAATTTATGGGTTGGCTTTTCCAATTTATAGAAATATTCTGAGTTTTCCATTTTATAGAAGAGATCTGAACTCAGAAACATAATGAGGGGCCTATGATTAAAAAGAAGCCAGCAGACGGCGTAGCGGGTATGTCACTGGTCTCCCACATGGCTGACTGCACATGCCCTAAGGCAAAACTTCAAAAAAAAAAAAGAATATAAGTTAAATATTTGGTAAATTAGAGACTAAAGTAATATTGAATTTCTGAAGGTAGACATTTATAAATCTACTTACTTTTTTTCTTGTGTTTTTTTTTTTTTTTTTAGAGTTTTTTTTTCTATAGGGTGCGTGTGCTCTCCAGAAAGACAGAGAGAGACAGAGAGAGAGAAATCACCCCCTAGGGGGGATGGCCACACCACAGTCCCTTCTCCTCCATTCTCCTCTCGGGATCCTAGGCACGCACACACATGCACCCGGTGTAAGTTTAAGCCACTGGGTCCGGGACTCGAACCACAGTCGACTACATGGGAGTCCAGCGTCATAGCCATCATGCTAACTGCTGGTCCCATAGATCTACATACTTGTTTAGAATATATAGAACATACTTGGTTCCTTTTACTGGAAGAATAATTTGGGCTTTATTGCAAAAAGAAGTAACTATTTTAAACATTAGCTACTTTAATTATATCTTAATGTTATGAAATGGAAATATTGAAGAGGTGGATTAACTTGTTTTTTAGGTTACTTTTTGAGTAACACTTGCCATTTTCAATAAAAGCTGAGTCCACTGGTTGAAATTAGTGTATAACATTAGAAGGAGAAGAAAATGTTAAAAAATTTTTCAGACCTAAATCCAGTAACTTCATTATAAACTCTTTTGTTGCTTCTCAGTAGCTTTGCCTTTCTTGAGTAAACCTAGAATTCTGAAAGAATTTCAATTTCCAGATCTTTTTTACTTGATTGGTATTCCTGTACTTTCCTGTTTCACATGTTGAATCATATTTCTCTTGGCTGGTGACTCTGTATTGTTTTTTAAACTGGGCTATAGTGTAACAAGTTACATGATGAAATTGTTTAAAACAAATAGTTTTTTGATTGTATAACTGAATACACACAGACATATACATATTTTTGTGGAAAGAACACTTGATGTAAGATCTAATTCTTTTTTTTTTCTTTAGAATTATGTAATTTTATGTGTTCATTTATTTTAATTTGACCAGAGAGAGACACACACACACACACACACACACACACACACACACTCAGAAAAAGGGAAAGTGGGAAAGCAACCCACCAGACCTGGGACTTGACCCATGGTCAGCCATGTGGGAGTGTCCAGTGTTTTAACCACCCTGCCACCTGCTAGTCCCAAGATCTCATTCTTAACAAATGTTTAAGTGTACAATTCAGTAAAGGTATAGTACTGTACAGCAGATCTGTAGAATTCACTTGTCTCGCTTAACTGAAACTTTTTATTTGCTGATAAGTAACTCTTCCTCCCCTTCCTAGCAATGATTATTCTGCACTCATTCTATGAATTACTATTTTAACTATGTCATGTAAGTTAAATCTGTGAATGACATATACCCATAACCTTGCTATGTGGGTCATCCTTGCAGAGTGTAGCGTACCACTGTGCCACTGGCCTACCCTACTATGGACATTTTAATGATAGTAAATCTTCCAGTCCACAAACATAAGATGCCTTTCCATTTGTGTCCTTTCATTTCTTTTATTAGTGTTTTGTTGTTTTCAGTATACAAGTCTATTTTCTTCTTAAGGTTTATTCCCAAGTATTTTATTTTTTCTGGTGCCACTGTAAATGGAATTATTTTCTTAATTCTTTTTCTGGTAGTTTTTGGTTGGTGCCTGATACTTGCATCCTTGGGTTTATATCCTGCAACTTTACAGAATTGATTAGTTCTTACAGTTTTATGGAGTCTTTAGAGTTTTCTACATGTAACATCATTTTGTCTGCAAATGGGGACAATTTAACTTATTTCTGATTGGATGACTTCTGTTTCTTTTCTCTCCTTTACTTCTTTCTTTAGTCTTCTCCTTTATATTCCCCCTCTCTCTCTTTACCCATTGTCCTGGCCGAGACTCCTAATACTATATTGAATAAAAGTGGTTTGGGCATCCCTGCCTTGTCCCTAATCTGAGAGGAAAAGCTTTCAGGTTTTCACCATTGAAAATAATGTTGTGGGGTATTTTTTGTTTGATCTTTATTGTGTTAAGACTCTTTTCTTTTTTAGAGAGAGAGAGGTTTTCACTATAGGGCGTGCGCGCTCGCCAGACAGACAGAGAGAGACATAGAGACAGAAAGCGAGAAATCACCCCCCAGGGGGCATGGTCACGTCGCAATCCCTTCTCCTCCATTCTCCTCTCGGGATCTTGAGCACGCACGCACATGCGCCCAGCATGAGTTCTAAGCCACCGGGTCTGGGACGCGAACCACGGTCGACTACGTGGGAGTCCAGCGACATAGCCATTACGTTAACTGCTGGTTCCCATGTTAAGACTATTTTATTCCTAGTTGGTTGAATTGGTTTTTGTTTGGTTGTTTTTTTTAGAGATATTTTTGCTACAGGTAGCATGCGCTCACAAGAGAGGCAGGAGACAGAAAGCAAGAAGTCAACCCCCAGGGGGATGGCCATGCCACACAATCCCTTCTCCTCCATTCTCCTCTCGGGATCTTGAGCACGCACGCACATGCGCCCAGCATGAGTTCTAAGCCACCGGGTCCGGGACGTGAACCGCGGTCGACTACATGGGAGTCCAGTGACATAACCATTACACCTTCTGCTGGTCCTTCTAGTTGGCTGAGTTTTTATCTTTTTTTTGAGAGGTTTTTCACTATAGGGTGCGTGCGCTCGCCAGACAGACAGAGACAGATCGAACCACAGTCGACTACATGGGAGTCCAGTGACATAACCATTACACCTTCTGCTGGTCCTTCTAGTTGGCTGAGTTTTTATCTTTTTTTTGGGGGGGGGGGGTTTGCTA
>NW_006159858.1:5066467-5097852 GCF_000334495.1 Tupaia belangeri chinensis
GGGTCCGGGACGTGAACCGCGGTCGACTACATGGGAGTCCAGTGACATAGCCATTACGCTAACTGCTGGTCCTGCTGAGTTTTTATTTATTTATTTATTTTTGGAGAGGTTTTTGCTATAGGGTGCATGCACTCGCCAGACAGACAGAGAGACAGAGAGATAGAAAGCGAGAAATCACCCCCCAAGGGGGATGGCCACTCCGCAGTCCCTTCTCCTCCATTCTCCTCTCAGGATCTTGGTCATGCGCGCACATGCGCCCGGCGTGTTTTAAGCCACCAGGTCCGGGACTCGAACCGCGGTCAACTATGTGGGAGTCCAGCGACATGGCCATTATGCTAACTGCTGGTCCCCCGCTGAGTTTTTATCTTGAAAGGGCACTGAATTTTTTTTTTTTTTTTTTGCGTCTATGATTAACCATGTGAGTTTAATCCTTTATTCTATTAATGTGGTTTATCACCCTGATTTTTTAATGTGAGCTGTCCTTACATATCAGGGATTAATTCCACTTGGCCATGGTGTATGATCCATACAGTGTGCTGTAGCATTTGGTGTGCTAGTTTTTTATCTTGAAAGGGCACTGAATTTTTTTTTTTTTTTTTTGCGTCTATGATTAACCATGTGAGTTTAATCCTTTATTCTATTAATGTGGTTTATCACCCTGATTTTTTAATGTGAGCTGTCCTTACATATCAGGGATTAATTCCACTTGGCCATGGTGTATGATCCATACAGTGTGCTGTAGCATTTGGTGTGCTAGTATTTTGATTAAGACTTTTTAACTCACATATGTCAAGGAATAACGAATATAATTTTAAAGTCTCATTAAGAATACTTTTGAAAATATATCCTAACTCTTGGTAATGGACTTGCAGAACCTGGCCCATATTTTCCATTCACTGAGGCTTCCCGGCTTCTCCAGTTAATGTGAATTGCTTTTCCACCCTTTGCCTGAATAACTTGGATTCTTATATTCATGTTATCTCTTTGTTCATAAAACCTTGCTACCTACTCTCCCTGTCCTTCCAGTACTGGAAGAACAATTCCAATTCCTTTAAGAAAAACATCTCTTTCAGCACATGGTATTGTAACTAGCTGATTCTTTCCCTTCTATGTAAAGCCATCTTTGAAAATAGAAACTCTAACCTCAATCTCTAGTCCAAAATATGATACGGTAGTAAATATCTATTAGTTTTCCAGTGTACAAGGCAAGACAGAACAAAATGGAAACATTTAATTAAAACCTAATTTTGCCTTTTATCAATACCTAAGAGTATCTTATAATCAAGGCACAGCATCATAGTTGAACAAAGAAAGTAATTATCTTTTGAATTAGTAGTATAGGTAAAATTAATGACTTTGTTAAGTATTTTTTTTGGATTTGAACATTTCATCACTGAAACTAATAAAGCTGTCTATTAAAGTTTGTGCTTACTTTTATTTGTCTTAGTAATTATTGTGTTCTTAGGGAAAGTCATGACACATTTTTGCATAGAAAAACAGAAAACTACGTCGCGACTTCCTGAAACCTAATAATACTTTTACTCTCATTATCTTTAATTTGTTCTTAATAAATTTACAGGAAACTTTTATATTCTTTTGCTTTTCCTTGAATTAATTTTTATATATAAAATAAGTACCATTTGATAATTTTCCTAGAGCTTTTTAAAGTTTTTCTTTTGAAAAACAAATCAGAATTTTACAGAAAAGTTGCAATAGTGAATGAACACAAATACACTCTTTATATATATTTACCATATAATATTTGCCACATTTTTGTTATATTTCTTTGTATATGTAATTATGTTATTATTACTACTTCCTAATCAGTAAATTGCAGACATTTTGATTCTTCTTACACATTTGATCATGAAAAATATTGCCGATATAATTATTAAATTCAGGATATTTAACATTGATAAAATGCTGATATTAAATGTATGGTACATATTCCAATATTTCAATATTTCAGCTGCCTTAATTATGTTTTCTGTAGCAATTTCCTCTGTAAACTTGGGTCTAGTCAAGGAACATACACGGTATTTCATTATAATCTCTCTTTAGCCTTTTTTGTGTGTATGTGTGTAATGTATTCTTCCTGATATTTGCAACTATTCAAAATAATTTAGACTATTAAAGTTTACAAAAGGTAGCTTCAAAGTCATTATCCCAGGTTATCCTTTTACTGCATACTAGAAACATATTGAAATTTTTTTTTCTCTTTTTTATTTAAATTTATTTATTTACATTCATTCAATGTACATCATTATAGCATACAAAATGAGATTTTCCATCCACAGTACACTGTATATTGGCTTAATCAAGCACATCAACAAACATGTTAACGTAAACAAATAATCTTCCATTTCTTGTTGCCTATATGTTTTGCTTTTCTTTCCCCCCATCCTTGATTCCCAATCTCTTACCCTTTGCCATCTCCTACTCTACTCCCATGCTGTCTCTGGTATCTGTGTTTGCTTTCTGTACTTTTCCCCCCCACATTTTATTGAGTCACTAAGATCTTAATTGATCTAAATATTTTCATAGCAAGCACAGCTGATATACACATTTCCATGAACACAAGTCCAACTTCAGTCATAAGCCTAAATGAGTAGAATGAACATTCTATAAAGTAGCACCTAGCTGGGGCTATATATCTTACTGCAGTCATCATATAGGTATTTTTAATGCATTTTTTTAAATTTCAAGAAAAAGTTTTAGTTTTTATTTTTCTAAACCTTTTTTTTTTTTAATGTATGTTCATTCCCTAAGCATCGTCACAGCATACAAAATGTGACTTCTCATCCAGAATATACTGTATTGTGGCTTAATCATGCATGTTATTATCAAAAATTTTCTGGGGCCAACAGTTGGCGTAATGGCTATGTGACTGGACTCCCATGTAGTCGACCGCGGTTCGAGTCCTGGACCTGGTGGCTTAAACTCACACTGGGTGCATGTGCGTAGGTGCCCAAGATCCCAAGAGGAGAATGGAGGAGAAGGGATTGCGGCGTGGCCACAATACATTGTATTGAACACACAATTTCTTAAATAACTACTTTCAATAGCAAGTTCACTTGGTACTATTAAGAAAACCAGTTTTAACTTAAATTAAAGAAATGCTAAGGAACTTTGCTTAAAACTTAAAGCCAGGAAACAGGTTAGGATTCTGTTCAAATGGTAGGTATATGAACCTATTCATATCTCAAGACAGATAACAAAGTGTACAAGAAAATCAATGTTTTAATCAAAAGTCATAAAATTAGGGACCAGCAGTTAGCGTAATGGCTATGTGACTGGACTCCCACGTAGTTGACCGTGGTTTGCGTCCCGGACCCGGTGGCTTAAAACTCACGCCGGGTGCATGTGCATGCGTGCCCAAGATCCCAAGAGGAGAATGGAGGAGAAGGGATTGCGGTGTGGCCATCCCCCCTGGGGGGTGATTTCTCACTTTCTGTCTCTCTGTCTCTCTCTGTCTGTCTGGCGAGCACACGCACCCTATGGCAAAGACCTCTCCAAAAGAAAGAAAAAAATCATAAAATTATACTTCACCAATTCAGTCTCATGTACTTTATCTTCTGTTGTGGTTCATTTTTCCCAATTAAATTCTGAGATATAATAGTCAACTCCAGACTTGTCCCTATGATTAAGTTGGCCATTTTCTTAGTTTTTGAACTCTTATTTCTTTTTTGGGGGAGAGGTTTTCGCTATAGGGTGTGTACGCTCACCAGACAGACGGAGAGAGACTTAGAGACAGAAAGCGAGAAATCACTCCCCCAGGGGGGATGGTCACGCCGCAATCCCTTCTCCTCCATTCTCCTCTCGGGATCCTGGTGCTGGTAAATTCTTTCAGGTTTTGTTTATCTGAGAATGTTCTTGTCTTGTCTTCCCATGTGAAAGATAATCTTGCCGGGTACAGTATTCTCGGCTGAAATTGCTTTTCTCTTAACACTTTGAAAATATATATATTTTCCCATTCTTTCCTCGCTTGCATTGTTTCCGATGAGAGATCCGCTGTTAGCCTAAGGGATATCCTTTGTACGTAACTTGATGTTTTTCTCTTGCCAATCTTAATATCTTGTCTTTGTGATTTTGGTCAACCTGACTATAATGTGTCTTGGAGAAGATCTTCCTGGGTTGATTCTATATTTCTTGGGACTGGATCTTTGAGTGCCTCTCTAGGTTTGGAAAGTTTTCTTGCAGGATTTCATGGAATAGATTATCAATGCCCTTATGGGTCTCTTCACCTTCTGGAATGCCCATTATCTGGATGTTTGGATGTTTGATGGTATCTAGTACTTCTCATACATTATTCTCATTTTTTTGGACAATTTTCTCAGTCATCATGGTGGATTTTTCTAGGCCAGCAGTTTTCTATGTCTGAAATTCTATTTTCTGTATGACCTAGTCTGCTTTTAATACTTTCAAGGGAGATTTTGACTTCCTGTATTATAGACTTCATTTCTAACAGTTCCCTTTGACTCTTTTGTAAAGCGTGTAATTACTTTTTTAGATCTTGCAAGAATTTCCTCACCTCCTGGAACTCATCAGCTTCTTTCTCCTTTCTCTTCTGCAGTTCATTTTCTCTCTCCTCTTCTACCTCTGTGAGCTTCACCATTATGAATGTTCTCAATTCTTTATCAGTCATTTCCATGATTTCCATTGGACTGCTTGTGGATGAAGAGGAGTTATTCTTTTCCCTTGGAGGAGAGGTATTTTCTTGTTTCCCCATATTTCTTGTGGTCCTGTGGTGATTTCTAGTCAGCTGATGGATGGTATGTTTCTTCCTAATTTTCGAAATTCAATCTGAATATTCAGGAGCAAGCAGAAAGAGTTGATCTGGAACCTCTTTGCCATTCTATTATGATTGCTTTGTGCAGCAGATTCAGTAGATATTGAGGAATATGTTAACCCTAATAGTATTTGGATGTTTAGCTACAGTGCCCTTAGATCCATCTAGAAACACAGTTAAATGGATACTGAGGAGCGGAGAGATGAGAAAAAAGCAAACAAAAAAGAGAAAGAGAAATAACAACAAAGAAACAGGAAAAAAAGAGAAGAATAAAACTAAAAAAAAATTATCATTGTTTTTCTTTTTAAAAAAAAGCACAAAATAGAAAATCTTTAAAAAATTTTAAAAAGGAAAAATTACCAAAAAAATGAGAAGACAGAAGCAGAGACACAGAGACAGAGATAGAAAACTAGAAGAGCTCCCTACCACTCTAGCTTGTTTGCTGGAGGCTAAATTATCAGTAGGAAATCTTCATTTCTCTTTTACTCTGAAATACCTACTTCACAGGAGCCATGAGGAATCTTTTCCTGAAGGCCTGCCTCTCGCCTCTCCTGCCACCCTAACTTGTTTGCTGGAGACTGAATTATCAGTAGGAAATCTTCATTTCACTTTTACCCTGCAATCACTACTTCACAGGAGCCATGAGGAATCTTCTCCTCTCTTTATCCTTTAATCTGGAACAGTTGCTCCAACTTTCATCACATTGATACTTTTTCTTTTTAAGAGGTTTTTGCTATAGGGCTCGTGTGCTCGCCAGAAAGACAGAGAGAGACAAAAAGCGAGAAATCACCCCCCCGGGGGGATGGCCACGCCACCATCCCTTCTCTTCCATTCTCCTCTCAGGATCTTGGGCACACACGCACACGTGCCTGGCATGAGTTTAAGCCACTGGGTCCAGGACTCGAACCGCGGTCGACTACGTGGGAGCCCAGCGACATAGCCATTACGCTAACTGTTGGTCCCCATATATGTTTTCTTAAGAGATTTTTGACTTAGGTTGTCAAAAGAGAAAAAGAGAGGGACAGAGACAGTGAAGGAGAAAGTGAGAAATTACCACCTTGGGGGGATGGCTGCAATCTCTTCTTCATTCTCCTCCTGGGATTTTGGGCATACATGTACATGTGCCCAGTGTGAGTTTCAAGCCACTGCAAACACACATGCCTGATAGATTTTTTCTTTTTTTCTCTAAAGATTTTTGCCATAGGTTTCATGCCCTGTGGACCAGCACAGTGAGAGGGAAAAAAACACCAGGGGTTGGCCATGCCGTAATCTCTTCTCCATTCTCCTCCACTCTCCTCCAATGACTTTGGGCATACACGTAATGTGCCTAGTATGAGTTTCAAACCACTAGGTCCAGGACTCAAAACTGTAGTCAGCCATGTGAGAGTCCAGCTCCTTAACCACCATGCCATTTGCTGACCCTACCTGGTGTGTTTTACCAAGCTAGCTGTCCCAGGACTCAAACCACAGTCAGCCATGTTGGGTCCAGCTGCCTTAACCGCTAAGCTTTGAGGCTGGCTCAATAAATACATTCTCGTTTGGTGTTTGTATGCTTTGTTTTGTTTTGTTTGACGTGGAAACATTCTAAGTTAGGTTGGTCTTTGTGACAGATGTTTAACAACTGATGTTTAGAGCCTATGGACCCTAATATGAGAAATAATAGGGATCTCGACAAATACTACAGTACTTGGTGGCTCTAAAGTGGCATAGAGCTTAGAATGATGGGGAGTTGAACAAATTGCAGTGTTTCATTCTGATTGAGTTGAGAGTATCAAAATGGGGTCCTTTCAGTTATAAGGGGGAGATCCCGGCTTGGGGTAATGAATAATTAGGAACACGATTTCTTGATTTGGGGAAATTTTTTTTTCCTCTGTTTGAAACTAGACGTTTTTATGATTGGTAATTGGTAGTGAGGAGTAAAAAGGATATTTAATCTGCACAGTGTTTTCTGAGTACTTTTTTATTGTTTTAAATAGGTTTATATATTCATTCCTGTAGTATAAAATTCAAGAGGTACAGAGGATATACATTAAAGGGCCTTCCTGCCAGGAGGCAGCTATTGACACCAATTTTTTTTGTTACCATGTATATTTGTGTAAAGATAATTTACATACATTTATATTTTTTATGGCAGTCTCAAGTAGTGGCAGCTGCTGTGCACAGTATACTAAGTTTAAAATTTTTTCACTTAACTATATAGGTGAAGATTATTTCATATCTATATATTGTCAGTTTCCTTGTTCATTTTTACAGCTGCATAGTATTCTGTTATAAAGACAATACCATAATTTATTTAGCCAGACCTAAGGAGATCCAATTTATTTACATTGTTCCAATCTTTTACTTGTAAAAACAGTATTACAGGAATAATATGGGGGAACCAGCAGTTAGCTTAATGGCTATGTCGCTGGATTCCCACGTAGTCAACCGTGGTTCGCGTCCCAGACCCGGTGGCTTAGAACTCACGCCGGGCGTGTGTGCATGCATGCCCAAGATCCCGAGAGGAGAATGGAGGAGAAGGGATCGCGGCGTGACCTTCTCTCCTGGGGGGTGATTTCTCGCTTTCTGTCTCTCTGTCTCTCTCTGTCTGGCGAGCGCACACGCCCTATAGCGAAAACCTCTCAAAAAAAGAAAAAAGGAATAATATGAATATGTCATATATATTTTGTACATCTGCAGGATAATTACCAAAAGAGGGGGTGCCGTGTCAAACTGTGTGTGCAATTATAACTTTGACAACAGTTGTAAAATCCCTCTTTATAAAGGCTCCTTTATCAGCATTGTAAAGGAGTTTATGTTATCCCATTGTCCAGTCTTGGCAAAGTTTTAAATTGCATCTCTCTTATGGGTGAGGTTGAGTATATTTTCATTTGCCAAGAACCCATTTGTATTTCTTTTCTGATGAGTTTGGTATAACCACTGAAGATTTAATTTTTTTTTTTTCGGTTTTTTTTTTTTGGAGGGGTTTTTGCCATAGGGCACGTGCGCTTGCCAGACAGAGACAGAGAGACAGAAAGCGAGAAATCACCCTCCAGGGGGATGGCCACACTGCAATCCCTTCTCCTCCATTCTCCTCTCGGAATCTTGGGCATGCATGCACATGCGCCCGGTGTGAGCCACTGGGTCTGGGATGTGAACCGCGGTCGACTACATGGGAGTCCAGCGATATAGTCATTACGCTAACTGCTGGTCCCACTTAAAGCAATATAGGTTAGAATAGGGGTTAAGATTACGGCTCTGGGGTCTTAGGTTTATTTCTTGGCTTTGTGGCTTCTTAGACCTTAGGCAATGTATCTGACCTCTCATTGTCACAGTTTCCTTAATCTACAAAACTTGTGGAACTTTTTATATGTGCTAAATGAAAAGAGTGTATGAAAGCATAGTGCCTAGCACATAAGAGCACAAAAATTAGCTGCTATTATTATCACGCTTCTCTGTCCTTAACTTTATTCAATAAATGCTATAGTACTTATAGTATAATTGTAATTTTGTAAAAATATTTGCTGGATTTTATTAGTAATAGGAATGAAAGAAATCTGCTGAAATATTATTTACAGTTAAATAACCAGTGCTGGAGAAATTAAAGATACTTTGTTTAATTTTAAATACTTTCTAATAACCTAATTTATGTTTAGTGGGAATGGATTTTATCATAGAAAAATATGGTAGACATTATTGTTAAATGATTTATTAAAATATCCCTTCCTGCTTTTTCCTTATAGACAGAAAGTGCATGGGCAGAAGAATACTCAGAAAAGAAGAAAGGGTCTCACAAGCGCTCAGCATCCTGGGGCAGTACAGATCAACTTAAAGAGGTCAGGAAAATGGTTCCAAGGAAATGGGTGTGGGTATCTGATCCTTTCCCTGGCTTGTTGCTTGAAATTGTTGGCAGCAGGGATTTGTTATTTCCCATTGATTTTCCTTTTTTTTTTTTTTTTTTAACTTGAGAAATAACAACAGAAAATATTATTGAGTTGATTTGGTAAAGATTTGGATAGGGAAATGTACACATTATCAGATCTAGTTCTTTGCCTTCCCCCTCCCTTTTTAAAGACAAGGTCTTGCTATGTCCCCCGAGCTGGCTGCAAACTCGCAATCCTCTGGCCTCAGCCTCCTACAAAACTGTGGCTGTGCATCACTACATCCAGCTTTTACTGTAGGCCAGAAAACAAGAGTTCACGCTTGTCAGTATAATATACACATCATATTTATAATGTTATAGTGATACCACAAATTCATATGGATTATTTTTCTGTATATACAGTGCTTCTGAAATTTAATAACCCAGTATAAGCAAGTTAACTATGTTTGTATGCTGTGACTGCCATTTTCGTGCTATAGTTAATGACATTTGCATTTTACACAATGTAGAAATAAAAGAATTCAGTCAAGGAATAATATGAAATATAATTGAAATTGCATTGATTACTTAAGATTATGTCTGTGAATGCATTTTATGGTTCAAATTGATTTTTAAATACTATTTAATTTTGGAGCTCTTGAAGGTTAGGTGCTAGATTAAAAAATATAAATAAAAATTGACTTACACTAAGGGCACTGAGAGAATAATTACCATTTTTTAAAATTCTATGTGAAAGTAGGGGACCAGCAGTTGGCATAATGGCTATGTCACTGGACTCCCATGTAATCGACCATGGTTTGAGTACCAGAGCCAGCAGCTTAAACTCACGCTGGGTGCATGTACATGCGTGCCCAAGATCCCAGAATGGAGGAGAAGGGATTGCAATGTGGCTGTCCCTTGTGTGGGGGGATTTCTCGCTTTCTGTCTCTGTCTGTCTGTCTTTCTGGCAAGTGCACGCACCCTATAACAAAAACCTCTAAAAAAAAAAAAATTCTACATGAAAACTATGAAGTTTATTCTAAGTGCTAAAAGTTTTATTTATTTAGTACTCAACAATATTGGAATATAATTTTGTTTCTTCTAAAAAAGTATGTATATATGCACATATGTGTAAAATTTTTGTGTAATCAGATTAAAAATTCAAAGGATTTATTGTGAGTTTTACTGGTTCTTATTAAGCAAGAGAGTGTTCCTATTTGGTATGGAAAACACTCTGATGTACTTATTTTTTCTCTTTTCAGATTGCAAAATTACGTCAGCAGTTGCAGAGAAGTAAACACAGCAGTCGGCATCATCGAGATAAAGAAAGACAGTCTCCATTCCATGGCAACCATGCGGCTATTAACCAGTGTCAGGTAGGAGCACCGGTGCTAGAAGCCACATGGAAGATCAAACCTGTACACACCAGGCACGTGCATGGGTGCCTGTTGATTCTGGCTGGATGGAGGATTGGGGTGTGAGACCCTGTTGAGGTGCTTACCTTTTCCTCTCAATCTGTCTCTCATGAAAGAAAGAAAGAAAGAAAAAGACTACATTTTTTTAAAAGCTCCAAAAAACATGTTCAAAACAGAGTGGTTTAAGTACTAAGTTATAGTTTTCGTTAAAAAAAAAAAAAGTTAAAAAAATTATACTTTCCTTTGGTAGCCTAGATATGACTTTTAGGAGACATAGTTGATTACATATTTTTATTTGCCATACTTTTATCTTTATTAGTTTAATATTTTGAGCCAGAATAATATACAGATGTTAGTTAGCATTGGCTATGGAATAGATCTTGGATGAGTAACTTTCCTTTTTTACGTCTCAAGTTTCCTCATCTGAAATTTGGGAATAATAACATAATACCCACCCCACAAAGTCTTTTGGCAGGACAAACCTTTACCTACATTGATTCCTTAATAAAGCTCTCTGAACTGCTCTCAATGGCTCGCCAAGGGATCACTGTTCTTTAACTGATTTGCAATTGGCTGAGCTCCCTTGGCAAGTAGAGAAAGTTCTTTTCAAGTGCCATTGAATCTTTCAAGTCCCAGAAGAAAACCTTTTGGAGAGCCTAGATATAATTTTCTATCTCAGTAGAAGGCAATAGGCCCTCTGAGGTTGAAGGAAACTAAAAGACTTGGTTCTGTAATTTTCAGATTATTTTATAAGTCTGGAGTTTGCAAACTATGACCTAGAAGCCAAGTATGGCCTATTACCTATTTTTGTACATAAGGTTTTATTGGAATGTAGCCACAGTCATTTATAATGTCCTGTCTATGGCTTCTTCCATACTACAACAGTGTACTTGACTAGTTATGACAAAGTTTATCTGAAACACAAAGCCTAAAATATTTATTGTTTGACCCCTTAGAGAAAAAGTTTGCCAACTCTTTTTATAGGATGATAGTCTCTGATAATTGCTAAATATACGTGGAATGCTTACAATAGAAAGTTATGGGCACAAAAATATACTTTTTAAACTGATTTGGTCCTAAAATATTTATATGTGGGTCAAATTTGATTTTGCGGATTTATAGTTTGGTTGTAGTTTCCAATAGCTTTTTTCTATATATAAAATATGGTAATTGGGGGAATTAGCAGTTAGCGTAATGGCTATGTCGCTGGACTCCCACGTAGTCGACCACGGTTCGCGTCCTGGACCCGGTGGCTTAAAACTCATGTCGGGCGCGTGTGCGTGCGTGCCCAAGATCCTGAGAGGAGAATGGAGGAGAAGGATTGCTGCGTGACCATCCCCCCTGGGGGGTGATTTCTCGCTTTCTGTCTCTATGTCTCTGTCTGTCTGGCGAGTGCACACGCCCTATAGCAAAAACCTCTCCAAAAAAAAAAAAAAAAAAAAGATATGGTAATTGGAAAGTATACAGTAATACATTAAAAGCCTATATAAACAAGATTTATTTCTGGAGAAACAGAAGTGTAAAATTGGCCAAAAATGAAAATTTTAAGTAAGTATTAAACTTAGAATATCAATTAAAAACTAAATCTTTTCACTCTCAAAAGGCTGAAGATCTAGATGTTTTACACATAAATTTGCCAGCCTTTCCCTCTAATTTTGTCATAATTTATATGTGTTTCTAAAAGATAAAGCCATTTTTTATTCCCAATCTATACTTTCACCCAAGTAGAATAAGGATTAAATTGAGTGATGAGGATTGAATTAAATGAACAGTTTTAGGAGCTTGTACATTTCTGAGATTTTCTTTTTAAATTGCATTAAAATCAGCAATTTTAAAGTAGTAAAATTATCCAAAATTTACGTTTTTCCTTACAAGTTGAATTTGATTAATAAAATTAGAGACTGCATGAAATTCATGTTTGTTTAATTTTGAAACATCCTTTTGCAGAGAAGATAAAGAATAGAAAATAGAACTTGGATTATTTCTTTTTTTATGGGTAAGCTGCTTGAGTTCCTTATATATTCTAGATTATCAGTCTCTTAACTGAGGCATAATTTGCAAATATTTTTTCCCATTCCAAAGGTTGTCTTTTCACTTTATAGTTTATTTTGCTATGAGGGAGCTTTTTAGCTTAATATAATCCTACTTGTCTATTTTAGGGACTACCATTGCCTGTACTTTAGGGTCTTATTTAAGAAATCTTTGCAGTTGGGCTAGTAGGTGGCATGGTGGTTAAGGGTGCTAGGCTCCCATAAAGCTGACCACAGTTGGAGTCCTGAACCTGGTGGCTTCCTTTCTCTCTCTCTCTCTCTCTCTCACTCACTCATTCACTCTGTCCCTCTCTGGTCAAATTAAAATTAAAAAATAAAGTTAAATTAATCTTTAAAAAAAAGAAAAGATATCTTTGCAGGACCAGTAGATGATGTAACAGTCATGTCGCTGAATTCCCATGTAGCCGAGTGCTATTTGAGTCCTGGACCCAGCATGTTAAACCTCACACTGGGTACATGGCATCTGTGCCCAAGATCCCTACAGGAGAATGGAGGAGAAAGGATTGCTGTATGGCCATCCCCCAGGGAGTGATTTCTCACTTTCTGTCTCTCTGGCGAGTCCAAGTGCCCTATAGCAAAAATCTCTCTCTTAAAAAAAATAAGAAAGTAATCTTTGTATATACTCTATTGTCTTCAAAAGTTTCCCCTACATTTTGTACCAGTAGTTTTGTAGTTAAAGGCTTTATATTTAAGTCTCTGCTCTTTGATCCATTTTGAGTTCATTCTAGCTAATGGTGAGAGATAGGGGTCCAGTTTCATTTTTTTAACAGATGGCTATCCAATTTTCCCAACACTATTTGCCAAAGAGACTTTCTTTTCTCCATTGCATTGTCTTATAACCTTTTTCAAAGATCAGTTAACTGTATGATTTGAGTTTATTTCTGAATTCTCTATTTTCTTCCATTGGTCTATTTATCTGCCTTTATATTAGTACCATGGTGTCCCCTCCCCCAATGGTGATTTAATTATCACTGCTTTGTAGTATATTTTAAAGTTGAGGGGCCAGCAGGTGTCATGGTGATTAAGGGCATGGCCAACTGCAGTTCAGGTCTCAGACCTAGTGGCTTGCTTTCTCACTTTTCTTCTCTCTCTCTCTCTCACTCTGTCCCTCTCTGATCAATTAAAATAAATAAAGAAAACTAAAAAAATGAGTTCTTTAAGAAAAATAAAAGCAGATAGTGAGATGCTTTCTGGTTTATTATTTTGATACAGTATTGCCTTGGCAATACAAGGTCATTTTTGCTTCCAGACAAAGTTTCTAAATAGTTTTTCTACTTCTGTGGAGAATGTCTCAGGTAATTAGATCAGCATTGTATTAAATATGTAGATTAATTTGGGTAAGACTGACATTTTTATTATACTGATTCTTCTGATCTAAAAGCATAGGATGTCCTTTTTTTTTTTAAATAATACTCAATTTCTTTTTTCAATTTTTCTCGTAAAGGTCTTTTACATCTTTGGTTAGATTGATTCCTTGGCATCTTATTTGTTTTGTAGCTATTGTAAGTGGGGTTGCTTTCTTCAATTCTGTCTCAAGAATTCCTTTCCACAGTGGGAACCAGCAGTTAGCGTAATGGCTATGTCGCTGGACTCCCATGTAGTCGACTGCAGTTCGCGTCCTGGACCTGGTGACTTAAAACTCACGCCAGGCGCGTGTGCATGCATGCCCAAGATTCCGAGAGGAGAATGGAGGAGAAGGGATTGCGGCATGACCATCCCCCCTGGGGGGGTGATTTCTCGCTTTCTGTCTCTAATTCTCTCTCTCTCTGTCTGGCGAGCGCACGCACACTATAGCAAAAACCTCTCAAAAAAAAAAAAAAAAAAAAGAATTCCTCTCCACAGAGACAGTCTACCAAAATCTATAGCTTTGTTATATGCCAGTTTCTTATAAACTTTTTAAATTGATTGATTGCCAAAGGGCACATATGTATGCCAGAAATAGAAATCACCCTGGTGGGGCATGGTCATACCACAGTTCTCTTTTTCTCCACTTATCCTCCTATCAAGATTTGGGACATGCATGTACATGTGCCCTGCATGTTTTCCAAGCTTCAGATGTCAGGATTTGAGCCACAAGAAGGTTGTGTGGGATCCAGTTCCCTATACACCAGGGCTGGTCCTCTTATTAAACTTTTTAATGATGAAAGCATTTGCATATGCATTGTAGAAAATTTGAAAACGTAAAGTCTAATAGAAAAATTATATCTCTAGGGCCAGTAGGTGGCATTGTCGTTAAGGAACTGGACTCCCACAGGACCGACCATGGTTCAAGTGCTAGACCTGGCGGCTTGCTTTCTCATTTTCGTCTCTCTCTCTCTCTCTTTCTCTCTCTGGTAAGCACATATGTCCTATAGCAAAATTTAAAATAACAAATAATTAAATCTTTTTAAAAAGTAAAATATGTATATATCTCTAAAAAGCTGTGATTTTTCCTAAGAAAATAGAAAAAAATCCAAAATATTACCCTTTTAAAACATCTTCCTCTGAATTTTTTTTTTCTTCTACTAGATAACAAAGATCTTTCCTTGGGCTTACAGTGGATATATGTAGACTGAAACTCTCATACTTTTCTATGAGGTTTTTCCCTTGAAATTCAGGGGAAACTATTGGTTAGAAAGATTTCATAGAGGAGATTCACATATCAGTGGATTCCAAAAAATGAGAAAGCCTCAGATGTTTAAAAAGTCAGACTTTTTACATTATTTCAAGAAATAGTCAAGAATATATTCAACACATTTCAGGATTCTTTGAAGATTAGAGTCAGATATTAGTAACAAAAGAGTGGGAGATGCCAGCATCTTCACAGCCACACAAACTAATTTTGAGGTGAGAATTAAAGAGTTGGGCAGGTGGTTTCTGGCTGTTACAGCCTCAAGCAAGGGGGCCTTCCCATAGGATTTTCTTATTCATCTGGGCTGAGGGCACTACACTTTTATAGTAGCCTAGGAGTGTTTGAGAGCCAAGGGACAATGAGGTAAAAAGGAGAAAAAAAAATCTACTTTCATCTGAGGAGTTAGAAGCACATTGCACTTTAAAGTGAAAATTGCTGTTCTGCACTGGAATCTTTGTGTGCCAGCCCAGAAAATGATTGCTATTGAAATTTTAAAGATTTTGTCATTCAGAAATCAAGAGAATAGGCACTTCTACTGTGACCTTTATTATAGAATATAGCTATATAGCTTAGAAAAGCTGAAGAGCAGGAGACCAGATGAGAGGATAATGATTGCTAGAAGACAGAAATAAAGTAATGGTGACAGGATAAGAAGAATTAAGGCCACATGGAGGCCCTGAATCAAAAGCCCTTAAGATAGGGAAGAACTTTTCTTCAAGTGCTTTCTAAAGTTTCATTCTTTCTTTCACAAGAGAGAGGCAGACAGACATAGACAGGCAAACAAACACCCTCAACAACTCTCATGCTGCAAACCTTTCTTTCCTGGCCTTTTCCAAATAGTCAGGATCCTACGCATACACACCTAGCATGTACAGGTTGACTTGGAAACTGAACTCTGATCTTTCATGTGGCCTCTAGCGTTGCAGAGAGTTGTGCTATAATTGTGCCACTGTGGCTGGCCATGATTATTTACCATTCTGAGTATTAGTTTTCACCTCTCTGGTTAGTGTACTAGGAGATGTATTCATTTTTCTTTCATGTGTCGCCGTTGAATCACTAAATAGACCTTTTTCCATCTTACTTGCCTACCAAGGTAGATTTTCATCCTTCAAAGTTTTTTTTTTAAAGAATTATTTTATTTAACTTTATTTATTATTATTATCATTATTATTTTCCAGTTTGATCAGAGAGACACACAGAGGGAGAGAGGAAGTGAGAAAGCAAGCCACCAGGTCCAAGACTTGAACCGTGGTCAGCCATGTGGGAGTCCAGCGCCCTTAACCACCATGCCACTTGCCAGCCCCTCAAAGTTTTTTTTAATGATAGGGTGTGTGCACACAGTCAACACAGAAGAAAGCACTCTCGACAGAGTCTCATCATACTGTGCTCCCATTTTTCTAGCCCTTCAGCTCCTCAGGATCCTGGGCACATATTCAGTGTTTTCAGAATGTCCTGGGGATCTAAACCCATGGTCAAGCATGGGCTTCTAGCCTCACAGGGAGCTGCATTACTCCTTGCCACATCGACTGGGCCATCCTTCAAAATGTAACTTTGTATATCTCTCCCTTACTCAGTAAGCCACTGTTTTAGCAGATATTCTTCCCATCTTCCCTGAGGTTGCGTGTCATGACACACTGTCTTACCCCACACTTTGGAGCAGAGAGAAACATATGTAAGTTATAATGTAGATTGACTTAGAAGGCTCATGATTGGCCAAAGCTTCCCTTGGCTTTCTTGTTGCTGATTCTTAATTTTTATACAGAATTTGATCTTTAGCTATAATGTATGTAGATACATAAGGAACATAAAAGGAAAATTTTAAAAGAAAACTTTAAAATGGTGGTCCATCTATTGAAGGTCAAAATAGGGAAATGATCCCAGTTATGGCAGCATACATTGGTCGACAGTATGTGGCAGGCTGAGGCCACACCACATTGGAGGCCTGGATTTGAGTCCCTGCCCACCCTGAAAGCCACAGGTGGAGGTGTATACCTATTGTCTCAGTAACTTGGGAGGCTGAGGCCAGATGATAGTATGTAGTGAGACCCTATCTAAAAATTGTTTTAAAATAGGAGCTGGCCACAGAGCCTAGTTACTTAGGGAGCTGCATCCCACATGATTTGAATCCCAGCCCTGATGACTTCAAAAATAAATTGAACATGTATGTATGCATGCCCCAAATCCTTACAGGATGGAAAAATGGAGAAAGGATTGCAGTATGTACCCCATTGTGAGGTGCTTCCCTTCCACCCCTACTCCCATTGAGCATGAGTGCCTTCTGGCAAAGTAAAAATAAATAACCAAGGGCCCAGCTTTCATGGTGCACATGGTAGTGCATATGGTAGTGCACATGGCTTACTGTGGGTTCGGATGCCAAGGTGATCTAAAACACATGAGGTGCGCTTAAGCCCAAGATCCTGACTAGCTAGAAAGATGAGGAGAATGGGTTGCTGTGTGACAAGACCCTGTCAGGGGTGCCTGTCCCTCACATGACTTCTTATATTTGCTCTCTCTGTCTGAAAGAAATAAAAATAAATGCATTTTAAAACAGGAAAATGAAGATTTGGGAGTGAGGCTAGGACAGAGAGTAGGAGGAACCAATGCTGGGTTACTGATGGGGCTTGTGGGAAATGAGGGAAGTTATTGGCTTTGAGCATTAAAATGGAAACAGTGAAAAATAGGAACTCTAAATAGACAGGCAGCTGACTGGGCTGGTTGATATTCCCTTGAGTTTATCTTTAACAGGTATTCTTAACTTATAGGGATGCCGAAATCATGTGTGGAATGCTTTTTATAAAATTGCTGGTTTTTAAAAATTGATTATGGCTTTTGAGTCATAGAAATCTTTTTCCTATGCTGAAGTTACAGAGGAATTCATTAATTTTTTTTCTAACATTTAAATTATTTCATTGTTTACATGTGGTCTCTAATCCGTTTAGAGCTTTTTACATGATGTACTCTAGTTCTACCTTTTTAATTATGTCATGTCAATCTAGATCATTGAAAGGTAATATTAAACCCCTCTTCTCTTCCCACCACCCTGCTTTCTTAAGGCTCCTGTTCCAAAGAGTGCACT
The DNA here is from genome assembly GCF_000334495.1 of Tupaia belangeri chinensis. NCBI lineage: Eukaryota > Metazoa > Chordata > Mammalia > Scandentia > Tupaiidae > Tupaia > Tupaia belangeri. The sequence continues at coordinate 5,084,251 of NW_006159858.1, forward strand.
TATTCCAGTAATTCCCATCACCAAATCAACAGGCTCTCGGTTCCGAAACAGTGTGGAAGGATTAAATCAGGAGATTGAAATAATAATTAAAGAGACTGGAGAAAAGGAAGAGCAGCTTATAGTAAGTAATTGGATACCCTTTTTTAAAAAAAAATCGTTATTTTATTTATCTTTATTTATTTATTTATTTACATTTGACCAGAAAGGGACAGAGTGAGAGAGAGAGAAAAGGGGAAAGTGAGAAAACAAGCTGCCAGGTCTGGGACTCGAACCACTGTGGCAATGTGTGAATCTAGTGCCCTTAGCCACCATACCACCTGCTGGCCCCAGTAATCTTATATCTTAAAATTATCCTTGCAGGGGCCAGCAGATGGTGTGGTGGTTAAGGCACTAGACTCCCACATGGCTGACTGTGGTTCGAGTCCTAGACCTGGCAAATTGAAAATCATGCCAGATGCATGTGTGTGTGTACATGCCCAAAATCCCAGGAGGAGAATGGAGAAGAGATTGCATCATGGCCATCCCTGCCTCGGGGTGGGGGGATGATTTATCACTTTCCCTCTCACTTTTTCTGTCTCTCTCAGGCAAGAGCACATGCCCTATGGTGGGGTGGGGGGTGGGGAATCCTTGTACTTAGGAGCTCTTCTAGTTATTAATAAATTTATGAGTTGGACCAGCAGTTAGCATAATGGCTATGTCGCTGGACTCCCATGTAGTCAACAGTGGTTTAAGTCCCGGAACCAGTGGCTTAAACTCAACACTGGGTGTGTGTGTGTGCGTGCCCAAGATCTCAAGAGGAGAATGGAGGAGAAGGGATTGCAGCATGGCCATCCCCCCTGGGGGGTGATTTCTCGCTTTCTGTCTGTCTTTCTGGTGAGCACACACACTCTATAGCAAAAACCTCTTAAGAAAAAAAGAATTAAAAAAAAATTTATGAGCTTGTTTTCCATATTTACTTAGGTTTCTTCCTTCTTACTGAGAGACAGTGAAAATTTATCTTTTGAAAAACTTTCACTTTGATAAATGTTTTTATCTATTGTATTGCCAATAACAGAAATCTGGATTCTGGATACTTTTTTTAAAAATAGAGATGTACTCAGCTCATAATTTGGAGGTATGAAATTTAGGAGCCCCAGCTGGTAAGGGTCTTGTTGGTACGTAGAGCAAGAGCCCGTCTGTCGTATCCATGTTTCTGTCTCTTTCTCTTGATTAACCCCAGGAGTCAATCATAGGGGCTCCAAGCTGATGACTTTAATCCTAATCACCTCCCAAAGGCCTCACGCTTTCTTTTTAAGTAATTATTTTATTTATTATTATTACTACTACTGTTATTATTTTAATTTGACCAAAGAGAACAAGAGAGAGGGAAAGGGAGAAAGGAAGCCACCAGGTCCAGGTCTCGAACCATGGTCAGCTATGTGGGAGTTCAGCACCTCAACCACCATGCCACCCACCAATCCCAAGGCCTCACTTCTTAATCCCATAGTAAGATTAAGTTTCCTCTTCATACCTTCGTAATACAACCAAATTGCAACACATGAACTTTCAGGGTACACAGTCAGGCTGTAGCAGCAAATGAATGAAAAGTTTTCATTTCTTTGCATTATTTATCTGTATTTAAAAAAATCAGTGGACAGGTGATAAACATCTCAATTTGTTTTCACTCCATTTAATAAAAGCTTACTAATTTGGGGCAAGACTGGCTACATGACACCAAATATATTGGGTTGTCAGGAAAGTTATGACACCTTTTGGCATAGAAAAAACATGTCATAACTTTTTCAACGACCTAATACTAAGCATGAATCAGCCTGCTCCTTGTTTTTTATCTGTTACTATTTGGTTTCAGTTGACATGCTGAGCTATATCATCCTGAAGTTAGAACTTATCTTATACATATCCTTTCTACTAACTAAATACACACAAAAATGATTCAGCTTAGAGAAGAAGGCATACCCACTCCTCCATTCTGCATGATGGGGTAAACTTTCCATGGAATGATAAAGGTAGATGAATCAGTCTTACAGGTTCCTGGTTTCCCTGCTGAGTGAGTCACACAAGCTCTCCTTTGTCTCCTTAATTTCCCCCTATAAGTAGCATTAACCTCTCCTTCATTTAGGAAGGTTTCTTGGGGGAGTGGGGGCTCTTTAGGAAAGTGGGCAGGAGGAGAAAGAGAACTAACAAGGGCCTTAAGTGTTACTATAATAGTTCACACTATGGATAACCTTTCTTCCAATTTGGAGCCCAATGTTATACTGAGATTTCTCCTCTTTTACCACAGTCCACTTGTATAATTTTAAAAATAACATTTAACAAACGATAATTATTTCATTGGAGTCCATGTGTTTAATAAGCATTGGCCATCTGTTGTATTCTGCCCCCCTCTCCCTCTCCATATCAAGTCTTCATTCAAAACAATCAGTGAGGGAGTCATTAGACAGGGATGTCACTAAATAGTGACATGGAGACCTAATAAATAGGAAGGATTTCTGACTTGCGAATCTCTGGCACTACAGGGGAGGATTATTTCAGTGGAGTCCATGTGTTTAATAAGCATTGGCCATCTGTTGTATTCTGCCCCCCTCTCCCTCTCCATATCAAGTCTTCATTCAAAACAATCAGTGAGGGAGTCATTAGACAGGGATGTCACTAAATAGTGACATGGAGACCTAATAAATAGGAAGGATTTCTGACTTGCGAATCTCTGGCACTACAGGGGAGGTTTGATATTGGGTGCATTGCTGGTGAATTTTTTAAATCAGTGGTAAGTACACATATGTTTTGACAATTTTATAACAGCCACAAGATATTCCAGATGGCCACCGTGCCCCTCCCCCCCTGGTGCAGAGAAGTAGCAGCACACGCAGCATCGACACGCAGACCCCTGGTGGGGCAGACAAGGGAAGCAACAACAGCAGCCGCTCTCAGTCTGTGTCCCCCACGTCGTTTCTCACCATCTCCAACGAAGGTAGTGAGGAGAGTCCTTGCTCAGCTGACGACCTGCTTGGTGACCCTCGAGATAAAGGTACAATTCTGGGGGAGTTTGTTACAAGATGATAACTGAATGACACCCATTTTATCATGATTCTGTTCATTTTCTAGTGGAACACATACACTTTGAGGCTACCAGGATAATGTGTTCAAAGTATAGGTTTAGAAAAATTGAAGTACCAAAGAGTAGGTTTTACTGTGATGCTCAGTTGCTGGCCCACTTAGATGCATTTATGGGCTTTCATTTGCACTTTATTTTTTACACTTCTTATTAGTGAAAAGTATTCTTTTTGGTATAAATGAGGTGAACATTTGTCCTAAAAAGCACGTTGTTTTCTGTCATCTTACTAGTCATGATTCTATTACCTTCATCTTCTTAGTTGAATATGAAGGGGACCAGCAGTTGGTGTAATGGCTATGTCGCTGGACTCCCATGTAGTCGACCACGGTTAGAGTCCTGGACCCGGTGGCTTAAACTCACATAGGGCGCGTGTACGTGCGTGCCCAAGATCCCGAGAGGACAATGAAGGAGAAGGGATTGCAGTGTGGCCATCCCCCTGGTGGGGGTGGTGGTGGTGGTGGTGATTTTTCTCTCTCTGTCTCTCTCTGTCTTTCTGGGAAAGCCCCGTGCCCTATAGCAAAAAGCTCTCAAAAAAAAAAAAAATATATATATATATGAAGCCCTTCAAGTTGGTGTTTTCTAGGTTCTGTATTTGTGGTATTTCTAACTAGAAATAAACTGATTCATATATTTATGGGCAAGATGAGCCTAAAAAGAAAAGGTTGGAATATACTTATGAACCTTAAAAAGGACCTGGAGATGGAAGCAGTTTTAATATTAATTACAAATAGTCTTACCTTTTAAAACAAATATGATCCTTGCATCTATCTATAATAAGACAATATTTTGTTAGCCTAATCCTGTTACTGTATGTACGTGAAAGCAACGCTGTGACAGTCATTTGTAAATTCTATAGTTCCATTCAGGGTCCCTTGCTTAGATGTAAATTCTACAGTTCCATTCAGAAGTCCCTCGCTTAGAACCTCCTACATACAGTGTCAGATGTCCTAAGTTCCATGGTTGTGGCTGTCCATTACTTCCAATCGCCTAGATCACTGAAACTGTAGCAAGTGCAGAAAGCAGAAGATTCACTGACGAAGTCACTTTAAACCATGGAGAGTTGTAAACTGTTGTTATTCGGACTTTTTTTTTTTTTTTTTTTTTTAGCTAGCTTTTGCTGTGATAAAACACAGCTATTAAAATGTGTCCCTTGAGGGAACCAACAGTTAGCGTAATGGCTATGTCGCTGGACTCCCACGTAGTCGACCGCGGTTCGTGTCCCGGACCCGGTGGCTGAAAACTCACGCCGGGCGCCTGTGTGTGCATGCCCAAGATCCCGAGAGGAGAATGGAGGAGAAGAGATTGCAGCGTGACCATCCCCCCTGGGGGGTGATTTCTCACTTTCTGGCTCTATGTCTCTGTCTGTCTGGCGAGCGCACGTGCCCTATAGCGAAAACCTCTCCAAAAAAAAAAATGTGTCCCTTGAGATCTCATATTTTCTACTTTCACATCAGTAATATGTAAGAACTTTATAAATTTAAATTTCAGTGTCATTCTGCACTAGTGAGTGGTTGGTGTTGAGTTTTTGGAAAGAAAACGGGGCCATAGTGCTGCTGCCAGCAGGGAGTTTGTAACTGAGCTGATACAGACTGAAAATTTAGAATAGTTCTGTAACATACCAGGAATTTAAAGTTACTAGAGTGTAAACTGAAGACGTCGGCAGTGAACAGGAATGTGGAAGTTTAGAAGTATTCCCTCTAGTGGGATTAATTTGGGAAGATTTCATACCTTTGAGCCAGACTTTGAAGGAAATTTTAGAAAATGAACCTGCTGCTTTTAGATAAGAAGTTCATAGGCAAAAGGAGCTGTGTGCCACGCGGTGGCTCCGACTACCTAGAACAGATGTTGTAGCCAGAGAAACAGAGAAATCGAACCGAGAAATTATGAAGGGCAGACAAGAGTTAATGATAAGCACTCAATGAAGGACAATTTCAGATACTTAACACTGATAGAAATGGAAATAGCGTTTAAGTATATTTGCTCTATATAGACTAGAAGTAGGACAGCCCGTTAGACTGGCATTCAGTACTGAGGATTAAGTTATACAGGCCTAGGCTATCATAACTGTAATGAAAAAGAAACATCTTTTGTCTGTGCTTTGATTTAACAAACACTAAGTCTCTCTCTCTCTTTCTGTTTTTTTAAACCAGGAATTGTGTTGGGGTAATATTGATCAAAGCACTATGCCTGCCCCTCAAGTTCACGGTGAGGGTGGAGGCCAAGAACAGTTAAACGTGACGTGACTGTGCATTTATGAAGTACTATTTCTTAGTAACTCCATGTGTCATTTCTTGCAGAGAATGGGAACAACTCTCCTTTGCCCAAATATGCAACCTCACCAAAACCTAACAACAGTTACATGTTCAAAAGGGAACCTCCTGAGGGCTGTGAAAGGGTCAAAGTCTTTGAGGAATGCTCGTAAGTACCCACCTAAGAAGTTCATTGTGAGAATTTTCAAGTAAGTTGAACAAATAGTATAGTGATTCGCCCTTATACCTTCTACCCAGATTATATAGTTAACAATGTTTGCTAAAAGTAACCGCAGTATTCCTATAAAACCACAGTGCTATTATCATTACCTAAGAAAGTTAGCAATAATACTTAGTATAAACTAATATCCAGTGGTTATTCATATTTCTCAGTTGCCCCCAGGGTCTCTTCTGTGGCTGTCAGTTTTGAACCTGTATCCAGTCTTGTTCACACATTGTCTTTAGCAGTATATTTATTGAAGATAGACCAGGATCTCACAGGTGTGGTTCCCTTCTTTAAAGATCAGGTCCCTTTTAGTTTCTATTTTTGATCTCCAGTTATCTCTCTCTCTCTCTCTCTTTTTTTTTTTTTTTAAATTATGACTTGTTTAATTTACCAGAGAGACAGAGAAAGTAAGAAAGCAAACCGATAGGTCTGGGACTTGTACCACCATTGGCCATGTGGGAGTCCAGCGCCTTAACCATGCCACCTGTTGGCTCTGGTCTCCATTTTTTTTTTTTTTAGAATTATTTAATTTTATTCATTCATTCATTTATTTTTAATATGACCAGAGAGAGACACAAAGAGAGAGAGGGAAAGTGAAAAAGCAAGCCACCAGGTCTGGGACTTGAACTGTGGGAGTACACACCACCTGCCCATCCTGGTCTCTAGTTCTTTAAACAGTTAAAGTCTTATTTGCCAATATAGGACAATTATGTTACTTTATAGATCTATGTTACTGTGATGATGATAATGTGAGAAGCAGAATTTTAAACTGAGTATCTAGTGCCGTTGGTATGTGATCTCCTATACTTGCATTCTTCTGTGGGCTGGTACTCTACTCAGCTGCGTCTCTCTCCAAAAGTACACAGCTTTGTATTTTTAGTAGCTGTGGCTCCTAGCTTTGCAAGCGTGTCTATAGGGTTCAAGGTATGTATGAGATTGGACAAATTAGGTGATGAACATTATTTGAGGATTCATGATAGTGCTGAGCCCTCACACCAACATCCCCCATGTCACAGTGGCTGCAAGTCTAAGAGCCACCTTTTTGGCTTTTTCTTTTTAGGTTTTTGCCATAGGGTGCATGCACTCATGGGAGAAACAAACACAGAGAGAGAGAGACAGTGAGAAATAACCCCCCAGGGTGATGGCCAGCCATGCTGCAGTCCCTTCTCCTAGGATCTTGGGCACTCACACACATGTACCTGGTGTGATTTTCAAGCCACTGGGTCTGGGACTCAGACTGTGGTTGGCCATGTGGGAGTCCAACACCTTAACCACCAAGCTATCTGCTGGCCCCTTGGCTTTTTCGTACAGTGAAACCTATAATAGTACATGGAGATTGTCCAGCCTCGTCTAGTTCACACAGTTCATCTTTTTCCTCTATCATGAACATCTTAGAATATTTTGAAATGTGGCACACACTTGTTTCTCTTATGTGTCCTCCTGTCAGTACTTCCTTTAAGTTAAATTCTGAATAATCTTACCACACATAGACCATTATTTTTGAATCCCTTCAACTTTTCTCGACTAGAAAATACCAAATGCCAGTTTCCTGTCTGCTTCTGTGATGGTAATTGAAAATTCTTGTTTTAGCAACTGTTTATTATTTTTGTTTTTTTCTCATGTGTCATCCTGTAAGATTTTAGTGGTGCCAGCTGAGAGTTTAAGCCAACATTTCTGCAGATTGTTCTCTGAACTTCTGCATCATCATCACCTGGGATGTTAACAGATTCCTGGGCCTAGTGAACCTCTAGTTATGGAGGTAGGACCTGAGTTCTGCATCTTTAACAAGTACCTCAGGTGATTGTTAGGCTCAATTTGAAAATGCTGGCATAAACCTTTTTTTTTTTTTTTTTTTAAAGTGTTCTTAAGAAATCAGGTCATTTTATTAAGTAAAAATCAATTGGCCCAAATGTGCCTTTCTGGAGTTGAGTTCCTTGATTTACTTACTGGCAGTTAGTGTTTGCTTAAGTGCAGAGAAATGGTTGATTAAGTAAGATATAATTTGAATTATTTTTCAGACATCACTTTAAAAAAAAAAAAAAAAGAACTACTTATTATTATTTTTAAGTTGTTACAGGGCACACGTGCTTACCAGAGAGAGACAGAGAGGGAGGGAAAGTGAGAAATCAAGCCATCATGTCTGGGACTCAAACCATGGTTGGCCATGTGGGATCCTGTTCAGTGCCTTAACCACTATACCACCTGCTGGCCCCACATTACTTTGAATATTTGTTATGTAAGTCCATGTTTTATGGTATCTGCCTTAGACTGTAGTATTTGTTAAACATCTCAGGATACAATATCTGAGCTAAATACTACTATTGATATTTATATCAATACTACATACTATTATTGATATTTTTATCTAAAGGAAAGGGAGAAAAGGTGTGCGTGTGTAAGTAGGTTTGGTCTTAAGGTTTTGGTCTACCATACTATTTTTTTTTGAGAGAGAGATTTTTGCTATCGGGTGCATGTGCTTGCCAAAGAGACAGAGAAACAAACAGAAGGCAAGAAATCATCCCCCAGTGGGAATGACCACACTGCAATACCTTCTCCATTCTTCTCTCAGGATTTTGGGCATGCATGCATATGTGCCCTGCACAAGTTTTAAATTGCCAGATCCGGAACTTGAACCACAGTTGGCCATGAGGGAGTACAGCAAAATAACCATTATGCCATCTGCTGGTTCCATATATTATATGTGTTAGGGCACAGTGATCTGTTATTAGAAGGCAAACTTTTTTTAAGATTATTTCATTTTATTTGTTATTATTTAAATTGCTATAGGGCATGTGTGCTCACAAAAGAGAGAGAGAAGGTGAGAAAGCAAGCCACCAAGTCTGGAACGCAAACCACGGCCACATGGGAGTCCAGCACCTTAAACACCATGCCACCTGCTGGCCCCCACCCCAAACATTTTTAATTACAGAAGCATAATCTCAGCTTCCTATCTTCTTTAAGGGATTGAAAACACACTTTGAAATGTAAAAATAGCGGGGTATGTGTGTTCTTGTTATCAATAATACTGGGTCATTGGAAAAACCATGATGTATTTTTCCTATACAGAAATGTGCCATGACTTTTCCAATGACCCAGTATATCCAAGAAGCCAGTAGGTGGCATGATGGTTAAGGTGCTGGACTCTCTCACATAGCCTACTGCTGTTTGAATCCCAGACTCAGTGGCTTGGAACTCATGCCAGGCATGTGCGTGTGTGTGCATGACCAGAATCCCAAGAAGAGAATGGAGGAGAAGAGGATGCAGCATTACCATCCCCTCTGCAGGGTGATTTCTCACTCTCTCTCTCTCTCTCTCTGTCTCTTGCTCTCGCTCTCACTCTCGCTCTCTACCTCCCTCTCTTCCCCTTCCTCTGTCAGTGTGTCTCCGGCCAGCACATGCACCCGATAGCAAAAATCTCTCTAAACTAATAATAATAATAATAATAATGATACATGCAAATATTATTATGGCACTAGAGGAACGCTCAACCTAGCAAGTTTCCATTATATTCAAGAAAGAATAGTGCACATGTAAAACATAATTTTAATGATGTACTTTTCTTTCTTCTTAAATTATTGTGTGTACTAAAGCTATCTGTGGGTAGTGTTTACTATTTTTTGTCTTCATGAAAGAGAGAGGGAGAGAAAGGCAGACAGATTAGTATCTTTGACAGTGTCCCATTATGTCACAGTCCTTCTGCCCCAGCTCCCAGTTAGCTAGGTTTACAGGTACATAGTCATGCTGGCATGTTGAAGCTGGCTAGGGACCTAATCCAGGCCTCTTGGCACCATCTGTGCACACCCATAGCTGGGACTGCAGAGTGCTCACTACTGATCGATAAGATCTGCCCACCCCAAGTATTATCTGCCTGGAACCCACATCTTTTCAGTGCCTACTCTCCAGGTCTGTTGTTAATGAATTCTTCAAAACTTAGCTCAGATATTGTGTCTTCCTACCAAACTCCCTCTTCTTCCATGTCATATTACCCACCCCCTTATGCTGTTCTAAACCTTTTACAAACCTTTGTTTTCACATCCATCAGATTGTCTTGCAGAGCTGTTAGCCTCTTCTGTGCTCTAGACAACTTCAGCAGTCTGGTAAAGCTTATGGATCACTTCTCTGAATTACATTATTTTTTCTTTTTTTGAGAAGTTTTTGCTATAGAGTGTGTGCACTCACCAGAAAGACAGAGACAGAAAGTGAGAAATCACCCCCCCAGAGGGGATGGCCATGCTGCAATCCCTTCTCCTCCATTCTCCTCTTAGGATCTTGGGCACGCACGCACACGCACCCAGCATGAGTTTAAGCCACTGGGTCTGGAACTCAAACCGCAGTCGACCACATGAGAGTCCAGCAACATAGCCATTACACCATCTGCTGGTCCCCGAATTACATTTTCAATGAGAAAGGTTAATTATATGAAATACAGTTCTGTCTGCAGTACCCCTCCTCCCCCCAAAATATAAATTTAGCTCTTTTCCTCCTTATAGATTATTTCATTTTTGTGTCCTCAGAATCTAGTACAGACTTGGCACACTTAGGTTTTTTTTTTTTTAAGATATTTTTCCCATGGGGTGTGTGCACTTGCCAGAAAGAGAGACACAGAGAAAGCATGAGAAATCACCCCTTGGGTGATGGCTACACTGCAGTCCCCTTCTCCATTCTCCTCTTGGGATTTTGGGCGGGCACACACACACACGCCCCGTGTGAGTTTCAAGCCACCAGGCTCGGGACTTGAGCTGTCATTGACTACATGGGAATCCAACGATGTAACCATTACACCATTTGCTTAGGTTTTTATTGAGCCGAGTTGTCATTGGGACCAATGATAACAATACTTTGTTATATGATTATATGACCTTTTCATTCTAACTGTTCATTTACTGAGATTCTCACACTTTAATTTCATTGTAATTTTGTGGCACTTCCATGTTACTTTAACCATTTAATTTTTAAAATTATTTTTAGTTTTTATGGAATAATATTAACACCGGAATCTTCTGGGTTAATTTACGGGAAGGCTTAAGAATAGGAAAGAATTTGGCTTTCATGAAAACTTTCAAAGCAAAAGGACTTTTTATTTTGATTTCACATTTACATTTTGTTGCTTAGAAAAGAGATTTTTTTAAAGCACTTGCAGAGAAAACCCATGCCTTCCAAAGTTTAGTCATACAATGGTGGAACTGAGCTAAAGATGGACATTCTCTTTTATTAATTTCCTTGCCTTCTGCCCTCAGAATAGTGCAGACCTTGGAAAAATTATGGTAGTGGGAACAAATTTTTATCTCTAAACAGCTAGATTTTCTTTTGTCTTAGAAAAATATTATTCCTCGTGGCTACCTTAGCTCCTCAGTGAAATGCCGTGGTATCAGCCCAAGGCATCTGCTTGGTAACGGCACTAGCCAGGGAACTCAGAGCAGCAGTGAGGACGAATGGGTCCTCCTGGCATTCTCACATACATATTTTGAATCATTTGTCTAATAGCACTTCCCTAGTTGGCATTTGAAACTTTTGACATAGCTTGAGTTCTGTATTCCTTTTATGTAGCTTTACGTTATCAAGTTTTTGAAAACAGTTTGTATCTAGAATTCAGTGATTTTAAAGTACTGGTTTGTCTGTTCTGTGCCTAGACCAAAACAGCTTCATGAAATCCCAGCTTTCTACTGTCCTGACAAAAACAAGGTGAATTTCATTCCGAAAAGCGGCTCTGCATTCTGCCTTGTCAGCATCCTCAAGCCTCTTCTTCCCACACCAGATCTAACCCTCAAAGGCTCTGGCCACAGCCTGACAGTCACCACCGGCATGACCACCACTCTGCTACAGCCTATCGCTGTGGCTTCCCTGTCTGCAAACACGGAGCAAGACCGAGTCTCTCGAGGAACAAGTACAGTCATTCCATCAGCCTCTCTGCTCTCACCACCAGAACCAATTGAAGAAGCGGAAGGGTAGGTCCCAGTGTTATGTGGCCGTTGTTCTGGAAACTGAGAACCTCCACAGCTCACTTGACTGAGACAGCATCTTATGCTCCTGGTCAGCTGCGCTGAGCTCCACGCGACAGTGGGGCTTCTGGAAGAAAGGAGCCTGTCTGATGGCTCTGCCCCTCATGAAGGCCAACCTCAGTGCTTCACCTGCGTTGTCTTAAAGCACTGATTAAAACAAAACAAGGTCTTACTCTTCACTTTTGGAGGCACAATATCACATTGTTTTTTGTTTTCAAATGAGACTCATTTAAAAAACATTAAAAAAAAAAAAAAGAAAAACAACAAAACCTGATCCCGGTAACCATGATTCCTGAAGGGAGAAGTGAATGATGCTGCAAGAACCATCTTTTATATGAAAATGACTATTTTATAATATCACTGTCACATTTTCTGAAACGTAGCAAACAGGATGCTCAAACGATTCTTTGGTGGCCTCTGTTTCTTGTTTCCCTTTCTAAATATGTGCTTTTCTCAGCTGATTTCAGCATTGGGACCAAAGGGATTGTTGACGTTTTCCCAGCAATCTTAATCTCATGACTATGTTCTTCTCCCAAACAAGAATTGATAAATAAATGCATTGAACAAGTATATATAAAAAAAAGATAAAAAGCAATATTCGTACCTTATGTGATTTATGTTTTTGATGTCAAAAGTATGTGCTTTAGGTGAAATATTTGTAAAACTGCTGTTTTCTTCACTACTCCTGTACACATTTCACCATGTGGTCAGAAAAATTATAGTCTAACGACAGATGCTTCAATATGTTCTCACCCATACTGAACTTGGCTTAGAAGTCAGTGACTCAAAAGGAAACCACCCAGTGTTGATGGCTAGCTAGGAGTCAGGAGCCCCTCTGGTTCTGTGAAGTACATACCACATGCGCTCCCTCCTTCCCACAGGTGTCACTCCACCTTTGGTCATCACTGTACCATAGCCCCAAGAGATCCTCAAACGGCTGTGCATGGATTTCCTCCTTTGCTTTTGTGATGTTGTTGTCTTGTGGATTTGGTCGGGGTTAGTTGTTTGCCAGGAGTGTAATTCATTGAATAGCGATCCGTAGCCACAGAATCTTGTGACTGACGTGTTTTTAATGATGGTTGGCACTGAGATTTGTTGCCTACAGATTTTTCTAGTTTCCCCTCCAACATTCTAGGCAGTGGGGAAAACAAGAAGAGCTTTGGAGCGTAATCAACACGCACCTTTGAAAAGTCCATACGGTTTTGGATTTGGGCTCTTCTTAAACAGATCACTGCCAGCGTCACATGGCAGCTGTATTTCCTTTCTGGGTATGTGGTAGTGCAATTAAGGAGCGGCTTGTTTTTAAAATGAATTTCAGTAAACAGTATTGATAAAAAGCATCTTTTTAAGATCTTTCTGTACTACCTTATGATGCAATAATTTACTATTCCTATACATACTATAGGGAGAAAACAATCGTTGATCCTTGTGAAAGGTACAGTTCAGAAGGCAAGTATGTCAGCTTGTCCACACATCCAGGAAAACCTAGCGGTAGTAGCAAGTCTTCTGAAAGAACGTCTTGAGCTCATGCACCTTAAGATATCTAAGTAATTTAAAATGTGCCCTAAGTTTCAAATGGAAATGTACTTAGATAAATCAGATAAATTTGAACATTTGAATCAATCTGTCAGGTTTTGATCAACAGAACCAATGGATTTTGGTACTTTTCCATCAAAAGCAAACTTAGAACTAGTCCATGATGGCTTCTAAGTCAGTAGAAGCTGTTTCTCAGAGTCTAAATTTTCTGGTTGATTTTTTGAGAACCTTGGTTCTTTGGCTTCTGTGTTATGCTTTCTGGCTTTACCATGTCACACTGGGCATTGGCTCTATCAGAAGTACAGAAGAAAAGGTGAAACTGAAGTCGGGTAAGGCGAAGTTGGGGGAACGAGGGAGAAAAGGTAGTTAAAAACAAGGCTAAAGAAGAAAACCCTTCAGTTCATAGATGACTTGAATTCTATCAAATCTGCATTCCTTGGTTTGTCTTTCACTTCCTTTCCTCTTCCAGCTCCATTCCTG
>NW_006159858.1:5097862-5111040 GCF_000334495.1 Tupaia belangeri chinensis
ATTCCTGCTAGTCACATGAGTATTTTATAACTAAAATGCCACTTGGTAAACAAGTTTTCTTTTTTAACGTTGTCTACATTTGTCAGAATCACATCTTTCTGTAGTTCCATGTATCCTTAATCTAAAAAGAATTTAAAATCAGAATGGACAAACAAGTTTCAGATTTATTATTTATAGTCTTACAAATAGAACTTCTAGTCTCTGTTCGGTTGTAGGGAGAATGTGCAAGTAAATGAATTGTGTGGCGCCCAAACATACCCCTTGGGTTTGGGAGAATAGAGCCTGAGATTTGGAAAAAAAAAAAAAAAAAAAAAAAGGTACAAGGTACAGAACAACTCTAACTGCCAGTGCCAAAGGGCTAATTTTTAAACATATAAGCTTTATCACAGTCTTGAAAAAATATTAACCATAGGTCTGTTACCTGTTTTATTTAACTCTTAGTTCCCAGGTGTTTGATTTTTTTTTTTTTTAATAATGAGTCTACTCAATAGAATGCACATTTGTTTTCTTAAATGAACGCTTCATAATTATTGTGTTATTCTGTGAAAAACTGTACAGAAAGTGAATAGAATAGATTCAATGGGAACATAATTTAAATATTTTTTTAAATTTTAAATAATTTCCATCACAGTGGAAGAAGGACGTGAGTGGGTGCATGTATCTTTCTGCAGAAGGAGCTATTCTCTGGCTGTTTACTTTGTCAGTCTTAGTTACTTTTTAACCCTCAGACAGTTTATCCTCATGATGATAAAACTTATATGAATGTACTGTTTTTGATCCTGACTAAGTCTAGTACTTGTCATGACTTTCATGAACAATGACATTTTTTAAATTCCGGTTTTGCTTTTTTGGTTAAAAACGGTGAGCATGGATGCCAAAATTGTTTTTTGAACTATTAATAGATTTTCCATTTTGTTTAAAAGGTTTTTTAACACAGGCCAAATCAGTCTTTTAGAAGGTGCTATTGCTAACTGTGTAATATTTGGCAACATGAAAGGCCTTTTTTCCCCCTTGTAATGGTTGACTTTCACCGGAATATGGGGGGAAATGGCAGAATTTATAGACTTCTCTGTGTCTAAGATTAAGACTGGCTTGTCAAGACCTTTCGTTAGGGAAAATTCAAGAAAAATTACCACTATTAAATTTACTATCTAAGATTCATTCCTTAATGTTTAGAACTTTGATGTCTCAAAACCAGATGAACAGAAGTGCTAAATTTGCAAAACAAAGCTAAAAATATTTAACTGCACTTTAGTTTTTTTTTTATTCTGCTTAAATTGGTAAGCAGAGTATCCCTGAACAATATTTTGTTTATACAGCCCTATTGAAGAATATAATTTATGTTTTAAAAACAAAAACAAAACTCTGCATCTTTCTTCTGTGTTGAAGCTGTGTTTATTTTTAACACAATTTTAAAACTTCTTTGTTTTTCTAACAAAATTCTCCCCAGAACAGCATTTCCAATGGTGGTAGATATTGTTACTGTGTACTTACGTATTCCCTGTACCTGAACACTTGTTGCTGCCTCACAGGAAAATAGAAGTTTTATGTTAAAAATAAAGTCTCTTCTTCTTGAGAATGTTTTTCAGTGTATTTTATGTATATTAACTCAAATTCCATTTCTAACCTCAAATAACTTCTAACAGTTACATTCTTTTTCACAAATTGATAGGAATAGGTGTTTGTGCTAAGAATCAGCTTCTTCGCCAGCCTGTGCTTACTGTAGGACTGCAGAAACCTGATCTCTGGCGAGTGCTGAGCAGCCACCGAGTAGAAGCCACACACTGAAAGGTCCACGTGTGTACAGGCCGCTCGGTACTGCACAGTGCATTAGAGCCATTAGCCGGGGCAGTCACTTAATTTCATCCTAAAGTGAGGAAAGAGAGGATTTTTTTCTTTTGTTAATGCTTACTAAGCCAGCCGTATTCATCTTTTGTGACAGTGGATGATGGTCCCATGTCTGTAAGACAGTTGTTTCACTGAAGAGTTTGGTCTATATCCACAAAATGGAGCCAGTCAGATAGAACCCAGTGAAGGCTGCACTGTAATCCCTTAGAAAAGAGGTCACATTTTAAGTGACATAAAAAGTAACCACAATAATTTGCTGATCCAATTACTGTTAAAATGCTTGTTTTTTTTTTTTAAGAAAAAGCCTGACTCGTTAGCAACTAATATAAATAACATTTGTTATAATTTGCATCAAATGCAGAGTCTCTCAAATTGATAAAGTATTCTCACTCTCATTCCTTTCTCTCTGCCTTCTAAAATGTTTAGAGGAGCGAAAATATAAAACAGTATTTTCTTCATAGTAGTTCCCTACCAATGTATAGCAAGTGTCAGGTTTTTCCTTGCTAAGATTAGTTGTGCTTGTGCTTTTTCTTTTTAAAACTTGTAGTAGAGGGGCTGGCAGGTGGTAGGGTGGGTGATGGACTGGACTCCCATATGGCTGATGGTGGTTCAAGTCCTGGACCTGGTGGCTTGGCTTTCGCTCTTTTGCACTCTCTTGGGTCAAATTAAAAAATAATAAATAAAATAATTCTTTAAAAAAAAGTATAGTAGCACATAGAAAATACCAATAGCCTTTGTATCTCTTTGGTATTTTTCAAACTGCTTGGGTCTCTAAATGAATTAAATGGGTCCAACCACCATTTTAAAAAATGAAACAGGAAAGAACATAAATGATGCAGGATAAAAATCATAACTATATTCATATATGAGGAGTATTTTCTGTGTGTAAAACGGAGGTAATATGCACATCTGTACTAGGCTGTAAATATAGAAACTATTTCTTATTGACGGATGTAATCAAAATTCCTTTTTGCTCTAGATACAACTTTTATGTCTTGGGTTGGTCTTGTTTTTTTAATTTGCCAGAGGGTTCATACACTCACCAGAGAGTGGGAAGTAAGAAAGCACACCCCACTGAGGATGGTCATACTGTATGTAGTCCCTTCTCTATTTCCTCTCCCTTCAGGATTCTGGTAAACTGGTGGTTCCGGGACTTGAAACGTGCACTCAGCCATGTGGGCTCCACCCACCTTAATCACCATGTTACTGTCTGGCCCTGGTTTGATATTTTAATGCAGAGATGAGATGAGTCTTGAAGACATCATTCATACTTCTTTTTAATAAGTATCACCAAATTGCTGGTTTGGTTTAAAAAATATTTTTTATTTTTGTGTTTGGTTTTAAACATTAGTTTGGATTAATCCTGCTAAATCGTTACGTTTTATAGAAGACTCTGATGGTTAAATAACAAATAATGGTTTTATAATCATTCATCCCAGTCCCATGTATTAAACAGTTTTTTTGTTTTTGTTTTTTTTTAGAGGTTTTTAGTATAAGGCGCGTACACTCACCAGAAAGAGACAGACAGAAAGTGAGAAATCACTCCCCAGAGGGGATGGCCACGCTGCAACCCCTTCTCTTCCATTTTCCTTTCAGATCTTGGGCACGCACACACACGTGCCCAGCATGAGTTGAAGCCACCAGATCTGGGACTCAAACCGCGGTTAACTACGTGGGAGTCCAGTGGGAGTCCATTATGCCAACTGCTGGTCCCTAAAATTTTTGAGATCACTTGAGTCATGGGAGAAACAAAGTCCTGGATTTAGGACTACAATTTGGGTGGTACCACTACGAGCTCTGCTGCATAAAATGGACATGGGTTGTTGGGCAAAGAAGTCACCTCTTTTTTTGGAGGTTTTTTTTTTTTTTTTTTTTTTTTTTTTTGCTATAGGGCACATGCACTCGCCAGAAAGACAGAGACAGAGAGAAAGTGAGAAATCACCCCCCAGGGGGGATGGCCACACCACAATCCCTTCTCCATTCTCCTCTCGGGATCTTAGGCACGCACACGCACACACCTGGCATGAGTTTAAGCAACCGGGTCCAGGACTCGAACCGTGGTCGACTGCATGGGAGTCCAGCGACATAGCCATTATGCTAACTGTTGCTTCCAGAAGTCACCTTTTTGAGCCTGTTTTCTTATGAGATAAAGGAGATGCTGAGGTTAGTGTGTAAAACTGTTACCTTCCTTTACGGTTTGTCAGGTAAAATAGCATAAAATTTATCATCCTTTATGTTTTGCTAGGTGAGTTTATTCATTCCATAGGAAAGCCAGGGTGTTTTGGTCATGGAAATAGGTCCTGTAAAATGAACAGGAGCTCATGAAGTATAACTTATGCAAGGATGCTGAGCTGAAATCATAATAAAGTCTGGCTTTGAACCAAGCCTGACTAGGATCACACGTGACCACTAAGCTATGGCTTATCCTGCCACTGGTAAAATAAGAGGTGTGGGAGCCAGCAGGGGGTGTGGTGGGTTTAGGGCGCTGGACACTTCCACATGACTGGCCACGCGTCAAGTCCCAGACCTGGTGCCTTGCTTTCTCACCTTCCCTCTCTCTCAGGTAAAATTAAAATTCATTTATGAATGAATAAAAATTAAAATAATTATTTTTAAAAGAATAATTTAGTCATTTATTTTCATTTGATCAGAGAAAGAGGGAAAGTGAGAAAGCAAGCTACCAGGTCCAGGACTTAAACTGTGGTTGACTATATAGGAGTGTCCAGTGCCTTAACCACGCCACCTGCTGGTCCCAAAATAATTATTTTAAAAATAAGAGATGTGGGGGCCAGCAGGTGGCATGGTGGTTAAGGCGCTGGACTCCCATGTGGCCAACCACGGTTCAGGTCCCGGACCCTGGTGTCTTGCTTTCTCACTTTCTCTCTCTCTCTCTCCCTGTCTCTGGTCATTAAAATATAAATAAATAAATAAATAAATAAATAAAGTTAAAAAGTAATTTTTTAATTATTTATTTTTATTTATTCATTCACTTATTTTCAATTTGACCAGAGAGAGGAAGATATATATATAGAGAAAGGGAAAGTGAGAAAGCAAGCCACCAGGTCCAGGGACCCGAACACCGGTCAGCCATGTGGGAGTGTCCAGCACTTTAACCACCACGCCACCTGCTGGTCCCAATAAAAAGTAATTCTTTAAAAAAAAATAAATAAAGAGTTGTGGTATCGCAGCTCATTGGGCCATAGCCTTGTTCCTTCACTGCCACAGCTGCTGGCAGCCCGGTTCAGAAATCAAGGAGACACTGGTTCCTAATAAAGGGAGTGAGTGGCGAATCTCAGAGCTCTGGTTTTAATGTTGCTATAGCTGGAGAAGTCAGAGTAATCTTGTCTTTCATTTGGACAGCACTTTTTCTTTTCCTTAAGTTTTTGTCACTGGAGAGCGAGTGAGAAAACACCCCCCAGGTAGGATGGCCACACTACAGTTCCTTCTCTTGGGATTTCAGGCATCCACGCACACCCAACATGCTTTTCAAGCTGCCAGGTCTGACACTTGAACCGCATTGTCGGCGTGTAGACCCATTGCCTTACCCACCATGTCATCTTCTAGCCCCCTTTTACTTGACTTAAGGGAAAAATTTATAAAGGTAATTGTTTTTTTCTTTTTCCTTTAGGAGAGGGAGAGAGGGAAATGAAGAGAGGCCTCTCTGAGAGGGTCTGTCGAATCCTCCCGTCCCTGCCTCCCAGTTAGCGAAGGCTGAATGTGCTCACAGCCACAGCCGGAGTGTTCAGGTTGGCCAGGGAACCAAACCTGACCTCCCACGCAGCTTCCAGCCTTTCAAATGGTGGCACTGCATACCACCACAGCTGGGGCCTTGGGTGATTTCAGAAATCTTACCAACCGGGTCCATTTCAGAGAGAAGACGAAGTGCAAGCACTTGAAGGCATAGCAGAGAGTAACGCAGGTAATATTCCTGAATAAGGCTGGGGAGGATTTCGTTTTCTCCCAAAGGATATTACTCTGGGGAAAAACTTGGTTATTTGTGGCTGTTTTAGGTGACGGTCAGAAGCGCCGAAGAGACACGGGAGGCGTGGGAGAAGTGTGTCCTGCTGTCACAGCCACCGCACAGAAAGGAGTCGCATGGCGTGAGCTCCAGGGGAGCACCCTAACTGGGCAGGTGGGCATGGAGAATGAGCCCAGGGCCTTGGGATCCTGTGACTGGGATCACCAGAGAGGAGCGAGTTCACTGGTACATTCAGATGTCACTAGGCCGCTGCTGGAGCAGGGTAGGAATGGACACGCCTGGCAGCTGCGTCTCACTGCTCCCTCCCTGCCTGGCCCGCCTGCCTGTTTGTCAATGTCGAGGCGGTTGGAAAATAAGAGTTTTGGGTTTTGTTTTTTAGGTTTTTTCCATAGGGTTCATTTGCTTGCCAAAGAGAGACAGAGAGAGGGAACGAGAGAAGTGAGAAATCCCCCAGAGGGGACACCCACAATGCTATCCCTTCACTTCCATTCTCTCAGGATTTTAGGCACACATGCACGTGTGCTGGTGTGATTTTCAGGGTGCCGAGTCTGGGACTCGAACCACAGTCAGCTGTGTGGGAGTCCAGTACCTTAATACCATACCACCTATTTGCCCAAAAAATATGAAACTTTTAAGTGTGCAATACAGGACCAGCCAGGTGGTGTGGCAGCTGGATCTCACATGGCCAAGTGCATGGTTTGAACCTTGGACCTGGCAGTTGGAAGAGGTCAGGTGTGTGTGCCCCAAATCCTGAAAGAACAGAGAAGAGATTGTGGCTTGGCCATCCCCCCTGGGGGCTGACTTCTCGCTTTTCCTCTCTCTTCAGCAAGTGCACACACCCTATGGCAAAATTTAAAATTTTTAAAAATGCAGTAAAAAAAATGCAGTAAAGATGTGAAAACATGCACTTCGAAGTCTTTTATTATTTTTGAGAGAGATTTTTGCCATAGGACATATGTACTTGTAGTTTTCTGAGACAGAGACAGAAAGCAAGAAATCACCCCCCAGGGGGAATGGCCACGGCGCAATCCCTTCTCCTCGGAAGATGGCCACAATCCCTTCTCTTCCAGGCTCCTCTTGGAATTTTGGGCACACATGCACACATGCCCAGAGGAGTTTTAAGCTGCCAGGTCTGAGACTCGAACCATGGTTGACTATGTGGGAGTCCAGTGACGTAACCACTATGCCACCTGCTGGTCACTCAGAGTCTTTATTGACACTGACCAGACTTTTATCTCCATCTTATATTTACTCTCAGGCCAATTAATGGTTGATTTATAGCACTGAGTGAAGAATTTGTCTTGACTTTACATGCCAAGGAGAGTTTTTATGGAACTCCTTAGTCGTATTTTAAATGGGACATGAAAGATGGAAGAGGATATTTTATGTTGGGCTTCTGGGTGTGACCCATTCTGACCAACCCTTTTCTTCCCATCCTGTTCCATACATTTGCTTTGCGTAAACACTTGTTAAAGCTTCAAATGCTTTTCTTTCCATACTACTGAATTAGTTAATATTTAAACTTCGTATTTCTTGTCTGATGTCTGTATCCCACGATTCTGGGGCTGCTTTATTGCTTTAGGTGAAGAAATGCAGGGTGCTGCCAGGACCATGAAGACAGATAAAACTGCCTCAACCTTGGCTCTCTTCCTGCTTTCAACAAATCAGGTCAAGTAATATGGCTTATATTTCACTAGTTATTACTGTTATTTTTTTGGAGAGGTTTTTGCTATAGGGCGCGTGCGCTCACCAGACAGACAGAGAGAGACAGAGAGATAGAAAGCGAGAAATCACCCCCCCCAGGGGGGATGGCCATGCCGCAATCCCTTCTCCTCCATTCTCCTCTCAGGATCTTGGGCACGCACGCACACACGCCTGGTGTGAGTCTAAGCCACCGGGTCCGGGACTCAAACCGCAGTCGATTACATGGGCATACAACAACGTAGCCATTATGCCAACTGCTGGTCCCCACTGGTTATTATTTTTAGGCTCAAAACTTTGATATTTGATGGTCTGTGTTTGTTATGGAAAGTATTTACACAAACACATTCTGCTATTTCTCACCTTTTGTAGTTCTCTTCTATAGGAAGGAATTAGAATGAGCCTCTCGAGATTATTAATCACCCCGATTTTATTTTCACTCTGCAATATATCAATTTGGTTCACTTTCCTATGGGTCCTGAGGTAAAACCCAAGTTTTTAAATAGGGAAACAATCATTGGGTTTGAACACTTCATAAGACAAACTTTTTAAATGCCATCTGGCAATCTTTATTAAAAGAGGCTCAGAAAAATAGAGCACATTTAAACTTCCTTTGTTCTAACATTGTAAGACTGCTACATTTCTAGATGATCTATAAAGACAGTTATGTGAAATAAATATCATAGTTGAAATACATTTTTAACGGGTAAATACTGAAACCTAGTTTGTTGAAATACAATTTGTTTCTAATCATATCAGAGCTATATTGTACAGTTAATGAAAGATTTCAAAAGATACAAAGTTACACCAATCTGATATTATGCCCTGACAGTCCTGCCTGTCCTGTAAAGTGGTTGTAAGAAGGGGAGCAAATTTTAGCCCTAGGGTTCACCAAAGCTAAATGCATTCTTTTCTGGTATAAAGATAGAAGATAGATGTTGTCCCCCATATACTATAAAATGATCTGTTTCGAAAGTTGTTCTTGGTCTACCCTTGGTTAAGGGTAATTAATGTGCTTCTTACTGAGTGGATGATCTAGTGGGAGACAGTCAGCAACTACCCACCTTTCCTGTGCTTGTCCTGTCCTTCCTTTCACCCCTTACTGAACGTGTGGTTTCCTGCGTTAACAATGTTGGCTTAATATAGCAAAATTTCTGACCACCAAGTTATCAACGATTGAGCTTCAAGTAACCTTGAGAAAATACGAATGTTTACCTTCACTCTAATAACAAAGTTATCAATGTCTTCTTCAAAATGCGGTTGCTCGATTTGTTGAAGTTAGAACTAGACTCGCTAACACAGTTATTTGCTTCTGGGTTAAATGGGAAACTACATACTCTAGAGAAACAGACCTGAATAAAAATCCCTTATACATTTTGATTGTGGGGGGACCTTTGCTCTTGGAAAATTAAGGGTGTTATCTCTTTATGCTCATAGTGTGGGGTTCAGACCTCTGGCTTGCACAGACTACGGATTTTCCTTCTAGTTGCAGTGTCTTTGTTTATGCCAGATAACAGCGATCACTGTGCATGCAGGCAGGGGAGATACGTGAATATGTTCGAGCTGATACACTAGTAAGACTATCATTGCAAAGAAAATGGCACAAACTCGAGACTTAAAAATAGCATTTTTGAGGCTCTCAGCCTTGACAGCATCTGAGTCCCCTTGGGTGTAGAATTTGGAACGTGATTCATAATCATCATCTTGATGACTGAATCATGGCAGAAACAGTGAAGGTTGCATTCTGGGAAATGTCACTGAATAGAAAGGAAGAGTTAAAAAATGCTTTTGAAGAGATAACAGCTCATTAGCCAAATAAGTAGGAATACTATTGTGAAGAGATTTTAAGGAAAGACTTCATAACCGTCTGAGTCCATGTTTACAATCCTCAGATAAGGTCTTTCCAGCGATCTCATACTTGGGCATAGTGATGATTTTCTGGAGGGCTCATGGGCAGTTAATGCTGTCGCTAAACCAGGCTGGTGTGGATGGGAGGTGGACTGCGTTTTCCTACTCTGGTTCATTTCTAAAACATGTTTTCTACACATAATGACTTGGACATCACAAACAGTTCTCTTCTAAATAAGCCTGTCTAGAACTAAGAGGTAAACTACTCTGGACGCCTTAGGTAAGAAACTGTATGCAGATGAAATGGACTAGGTGACAAAAACTAACACTGGGAAAACCGCCTCCAAGCTAAAGGTGGATAAGCAAAACTACTGAGTGACCAATGTGCACGTCCAGTAGCTACGTTTTCATCAGCTTACACTCACCTCCGCTACGTAGCCTTCCCCTCAGTACCTAGCTTCTAAACCCTCAGACAGTTTGTGCTTAGTAATCAAATACTAAGCTGGATAATGCCACCCACAGAAAGAAAGTGGAAGAAAAGTCAGCCCCTTATTGATCATGTAGACATTTCTGTATGCCTACCAGAAAGTATCCTGAATTAGATCACGTTAAAAAGAAAACCCTGCATGTCACTGTAGCAGTGTGTGAAAAATCAGACCCCGAACAGACACTTGCACAGTCTTCATTGTTCCTGGGCAGACAGGTTTTGCTTGTTTCTAGGGAGGGTGGCCTGTTACTCCCCCGTGAAAATTCGATAATGGAAGTGGGCAGTGTCCGTGCTTTAGTATGAATGAAAGGTAACATCACATCTTACCTCTAAATGGAGCAAATCAAGTGCCAAGCTGCTCCGTGACTTCATTAAAGGAAGTTGAGTTCTTAACACTTAGTCTACCTTTCTAACCAAAGAAAAAGCCGGTCTGGTTCTAGTTCTGCTATTCTCCACAACACAATATCCCCCTTGCCACTGTTCAACTTAAAAACCAACACGGCGCCACAGCCCAACGGCATGCTGTCTTTGTGCACATCAGAATTCTCACAGCCAGCAAGACAACGCAAATAAAAAAAGGCTTTCCAAAGAGGGAAACCCAGCTCCTCGCTGACAGGGTTATTCCTAGTAGTTATTTGACGTAAATATTGGGATCTAAAGCTTGCATACTTAGTAGAAGGAAACCCAGCTCCTCGCTGACAGGGTTATTCCTAGTAGTTATTTGACATAAATATTGGGATCTAAATCTTGCATACTTAGTAGTTTCTAAAATTTTCCATATAGTATCAACAGCTTCAAATCCAAGATATTAAATCAGTACTTAACCTATTTCAAATGTGGTCCTTACCATCTATCTAAAGTTGGCTGACAGGTGTTTTCTTCACAAATATCATGCTTTTGTGTGTGGACTACAATATAAACTCCTTTCCACAAAGGCAGTATGTTGCAAAATTGATGTCTCAAGGCCATTAAAGTGACATTAGAACATCAGTCAGGCATTAAGAAGTTCATCGTCTGAGTGTCCGATAGCATCTGGATTTGAAAGTGGGTCCAAGTCCGCAAATAGGCTGAACCAGGCTGACATGTCTTGGTTACCATTGTTGGGGGCTATTAGGGAGGGAGAAAAAAAAAAAAAGAGTTTCTGCTTTTAAAATATTTTTGTACCACTTTGTGATCTTGAAGGAGATGCTTTTTAATAATAGTTTTTAAAAAAAGATAAGTGACAAACAGTAAACTATTAAGTATACTATTAATACAGATAATTTTGAAAAGCTGATATAGATATCTATTATTAATTTCAGAGATTCTTCTAGGATGACAAACAGAAAATAAATTTTACAATATACATATACAGAAGAACCACCCAAGTAACGTGAAGAAACAAAACAGAAGCTCCCCTCAGGACCATTCCAGTCACTGCCCACTCGTGCCTCCACCCAGCCCCAGCCCGAGGGCACACTGGGAAAGTTCTGTGTAGGCCATGAGCATGTATGACAATGACACTCTGCTGTGTACTGATAACAGTATGGCCAATGTATAGAAGCATTTCCATCGGATATACACTTGGGAGTGGAACTGCTTGGTCCTGGGGTATATAAATGAAGTTTTATCTGAAACTGCCAGTTTTCTAAAAGGTAGTGTCAGTTTACACTCCTAGAAGCAGGGTTTGTGATTCTAGTTCTCCATATCCTGTCAACATGTGGACTTCTCTTTTTTTGTTTTTCTCATTTTAGCCATTCTGGTAGATGGGTATTAGTATTGCATTTTGGTTTTAATTTGCATTCCCTTAGTGACTGATTTTAAAATTGTTAAGAATTTTGGTTTTTATTAAAATCATCAGGCTTGATTTTTTTTGTTGTTGTTAAGAGAGATTTTTGCTATAGGGCACATGCACTTGCTGGAGAGACATAAACAAAGAGATAGAAAGTGAAAAATCACCACCACCTCCGCCCCTCCCCCCCAGGGGGGATGGCCACACCACAATCCCTTCTCCTCTTGGAGACCTTTGGGCATGCATGCACACGCGCCTGGCATGAGTTTTAAGCCACTGGGTCCGGGACTCCAATCACAGTGGACTATGTGGGAGTCCAGTAACGTAACCATCACACCATCTACAGGACCAGGGACTTAATTTTATTGTAGCTTTTTGCTGATCACTTTCTTTAGTCCTCAAAATCATCCTCAAAGATTATGGGTAAATAGCACCTTTCCCAATGCCTTTTTTAATGTTGATGTCTGAAATTTACTCACTTTATAAGCTTTTAAATATTTTTAAAGAGGGACCACCAGTTGGCATAATGGCTGTCGCTGGACTCCCATGTTGTTGGCCGTGGTTCAAGTCCAGGACCCAGTGGCTTAAACTCAGGCCGGGCACATGTGAGTGCATGCCCTAGATCCCCAGAGGAGAATGGAGAAGAGACTGTGGCGTGGCTATCCCCCCCCGGGGGTGATTTCTTGCTTTCTGTCCGTCTCTCTGTCTTTCTGGCGAGCACACAAGCCCTATAACAAAAACCTCTCAAAAAAAATTAAAGATTAAGTACAAACTCAGTTTTAGGTTTTTGTTTTGTTTTGATTTTGTTTTTCAGGTTTTTGCCATAGGCGAATGTGCTTGCTAAAGAGAGACAGAGACAGTGAAAATGGGAAATCACCCTGCAGGGGAATTGGCCACACTGCAGTCCCCTCTCCTTCATTCTCCTCTCCTCACCTGCCAGGTCTGGGGCTTGAAACACGGTCAATCATGTGTGAGTCCAGCACCTTCACCACCACACCCATGCTGGCCCCAGTTGTAGGTGTTATTTAAAAAAGAAAAATATAAGGAATCTGAATCTCTGAGGTATGGTGTTATTCTGAATCTGTCAGTGTGGATTTGTAATTTCGTTTGGCATTAAGAGATTCACCTAGTATTGACTTACCTCTAAGTATTAGGAAGAATAAGTTAGAGTCCAAGAGTCTGCACTGATAGATATCAGTGAATATGTAAATAAGTGGAGGAGAAATGCTAACTCATAAATTTAGAGGGAATGAGGAACAGAAATTCACTATTTGGCAACAGCCATAATAAATGTTTCATGTAAGAATTAAAAATGAATGCTAAATTAGTGGGCAAAATTTTGATAGAAACAAGCCTCTTACAGTTTCAAAATATTTCCCACAAGATACTTATTAATTACAAAGGGAAAATGTAATTGTAGAGAGGAGAAACCTGGCTGTCACCACCTTAACCAAGTGATCGAAGTTACCCCACCAGCAGAGACAAAAGAAACCTCACACACACCCTCAGAGGAATCACTGAGAAGGCCCGACACCATCCCTACA
>NW_006159858.1:5111071-5114261 GCF_000334495.1 Tupaia belangeri chinensis
TGGTCCTGCCAAAATATATGACCTGAATCTATGAGGAAACATCAGATGAGCCCATTTGAGGAGCAGTCTACAAAATAAGTGACCTGTACACTGGGAAAGGGGCCATCAAAGACGAAGGCTGAGAAACTGCTCCAGATTAAGGGACCAAAGAGGGCCGGTTCTGTCCCGCAGTGGTTAGGCACTGCACACGGAAACTGGGTCCCACTTGGCCAGCTGGGGTTTTCAAGTCCCGGCCTGTTGGCTTCATGCTGGGCACCTGCACAGATCCAAGATCTTGACAAGATAAAGAATTGGAAGAAAAAGGAATGTAGCATGACCAGGCTAAGTTGGGGGAGGGGAGGTGCTTCTTCTCTCTCTCTCATGCATGTGCACGTAGCCTCTGGAGCTACAAAAAAAAAAAAAAAAAAAAAGACTAACTCTGAACAGGGTCCCTCTAAAAGGGTTGGGCCTTCAGTTTCCCCTTCTGCTGAAATATAAATAAAATGGAAATTTCATTTAAGATTCTAGACTTTGGCAGTGAGTCAGGGCCATAGGATTTCCAAAACTTTCTGGCGAGTGCACATGCCCTATAGCAAAAACCTCTTCAAAGGGACCAGCAGTTAGCATAATGGCTATGTCGCTGAACTCCCACGTAGCTGACCGCGGTTCGCATCCCGGACCCGGTGGCTTAAAACTCACGCCAGGCGCATGTGCGAGTGTGCCCAAGATCCCGAGAGGAGAATGGAGGAGAAGGGATTGCGGCGTGACCATCCCCTCTGGGAGGAGATTTCTCGCTTTCTATCTCTTCTGTCTGTCTGGTGAGCACACACGCCCCATAGGGAAAAAACCCCCAAAAAAAAAAAAAAAAAAAAGATATCAGAGGGACAATTGACAAAATCTGAATATAGATTAGACAATGGAACTATGGTGATGTTAATTTCCTGACTTTATTCTCTGTAATGAGGTTGTCTTTTAACTTTGTTTTTGAGAGATTTTTGCTAGAGGCCGCATGAGCTTGATGAAGAGATGGACAGAGAAAAAAAAAGAGAGAAATTGCCCCCCTAAGGGGGTGGCCATGCTACAGTCCCTCTCCTCTCGGGATTCTGGACATGCACATACACATGCCTGGCATGAGTTTCAAGCCACTGAATCTGGGACTCAAAGCGAGGCCGGCCATGTTGGAGTCCAGCGATGTAACCACTATGCCACCTGCTGGCCCCAGGTTTATTTCCTTCATGAAAGTAAGAGACAGAGAAGGACAAATACGCTCAACAGGGTCTCACACCACGAGCCCCCTTAGCCTTCCAAGTCAGCAACCATCATGTATTCCTGGTGTCCACACGTGACCTAGAACTGAACCTACAGTCCTCCATGGGGATCCAGCTTCGCCTGACACTTACCACGGCACCAGCCAGCCTGCTCTGTACTATGATTATGTAAGAGAATGCCTTTGCTTTTAGGAAACAGGCACTGAAGTGTGTAGTGGTAAAGGGGCATTGCATTTGTCACTTAGACTATTCCGTGTAGAAGGAATGTGTATATGTGTGTGTGAATATATACATACACACACATAAATAGAGACAGACAAAATATAAAGCAAACATAGTAACATGTGGGGAACCTACATGAAGAACTATGAGGATGCTTTGTGTTTCCTCTGCAGAGTTCTATAAATCTGAGATGATTTCAAAATTTTAAAATATTGATATCAGGTTGGCTCTATAACCTGGTGGCTAAGGCAGCCTGATCTCACATGGCTAACCATGTGATTTGAATACCAGCCCTCGTAGCTTGAGAAACATGCCAGGTACATGTGTGTGCTTAGTGCCTGAAAATCCCAACGGAGTGAGAAAATGGAGGAGAAGAGATTGCAGCACAACCACGCCTTGTTGAGGGGAGCTTTTACCCTCTCCCTCTCTCTGTCTCACTCTCTGGCCAGCATGCTTCCCTTCTGATAAATTAAAATCTCTGTCTCACTCTCGGGCCAGCATGCTTCCCTTCTGATAAATTAAAAAATAATAAATGTGTGTGTGTGTGTTTTCAGATATTACAAGAATTCAGAAATCAAGCCTGAAAGGTCTCTTGGCCAACAGAGGAGCAGCTTGAACACCAACATGATTAAATTCAGTAATGACTATAAACCACTGAAAAAATATGAATCTATATCTATAGTAAATAGATAATTGGGGAAAGAATTGAAGTCTCTTGGTAAGGCAGAGTACTGAGGGCTAGTGGAGAGTATGAAGTATATTTCTTTTTTCTTAAAAGTTATTAATTAATTGATTTTTTAAAAATTGCTATGGGGCACATGCACTCACTAGAGAGAGTGAGACAGCAAGCCGCCAGGTCTGGGATTCAAACTGGTTACCCATGTGGGAACCCAGCGCCCCAACCAGCATACCTTCCTGCTGGTTTCATGAATTATATTTCAATTTAGCTCTTTTCAAAAAGCAATCCATGGGGGGAACCAGCAGTTAGCGTAATGGCTATGTCGCTGGACTCCCACGTAGTTGACCGTGGGTCGCGTCCCGGACCCGGTGGCTTAAGCTCACGCCGGGCGTGTGTGCATGTGTGCCCAAGATCCCGAGAGGAGAATGGAGGAGAAGGGATTGCGGCGTGGACATCACCCCTGGGGGGTGATTTCTTGCTTTCTGTCTCTATGTCTCTCTGTCTGGCGAGCACACGCGCTCTATAGCGAAAATCTCTCCAAAAAAAAAAAAAAAAGCAAATCATGGGGACCAGCCGATGGCATAATGGTTAGCCGCTGGACTCCCACATAGTGGTTATTACAATGACAGCTCTCTTTAGCTATCCTTCCTCATAGAAAGCATTGAATGGTAGTCACGAGCTTGTCACAGGGTACTAAATTTTGTACTGAGATGTGTCACACTTTGTTACGCTTTCTTGACAATTTGTAGATTTTTTTGATTACAGAATGTATATTTTAAAAAATATACATGCTTAAAATTCACACTGGGCACATGTGCGTGTGTACTTAAAATCCTAAGAGGAGTATGGAGAAGGGATTGCGGCATGGCCATCCTCCCTGGGGGAGTGACTTCTCACTTTCTGTCTCTCTGTCTCTCTGGGAAGCCCACACACACTATAACAAAAATTTCTCTCTCTCAAAAAAAAAGGGAACCAGCAGTTAGCGTAATGGCTATGTCGCTGGACTCCCACGTAGTCGACCGCGGTTCGTGTCCCGGACCCG
>NW_006159858.1:5114428-5129259 GCF_000334495.1 Tupaia belangeri chinensis
AAATTCTCCCAAAAAAAAAAAAAAAAAAAAAAAGGAAAGTTATCCCTGGATGAATCTGGTGTTTCCATTTAATAGAACATTATCCAGCCTTTTAGAAGGAAGACTCTCTTGTCACATGCTATGGGATAAACCTTTAGGACATTATTTTAAATGACATAAGCCAGCCACAAACCAAACTGCTTTGTTCCACTTGTCTGAAATAGAAAGTAGAATAGTGGCTCCTGGGAGCAGAGGGGAGGGAGGAGAGGGAGCTGAGAAGTGCGTATAGAGTTCCAGATTTACAGGATAAAACGTTCTGGAGATCTGTTTCAGTGATGTGAACACATTTCACGCTACTGAAATGGACATTTAAAAGGTTACGATAGGAACCAGCGAAGTGCTTGAATGCTTCTTTGTGAATATACATTCTAATAAAAATCTATAAATTGTCAACAAAGCATAATGCAAAGTGTAACACATTTCAGCCCAGAATTTAGTACCCTGTGACAAGCTTGTGATTTCTACTGAATGCTTTCCATGGGGAGGGATAGCCAAAGAGAGCCGTCATTGTAAATGTAACTCATTATTAAAATATTTTTCTCAGCAATATGAGGCACAGTCTATAAAGTGATCTTTTTCTGAATTTGTCTGTATTCAACTGATTCTTAATGCAATGGCATTGATATAAATAAAGAACTTACATCTTGTTGATTTCTTTGGACTCTGTGAAGGCACTGGCTGGTCTTCAGTGTGTGAAAGAGGAAGTTCTGACCCTTCTTGAGAGACCCAGCCTTGGGGGATGGAAGAAAGAATTATTTCATTGTCAAGCAAGTTAGAAAGTAGCATCAGAAAAATAAAAAAAGTTAATAAGTTACTGTACCAGGATAAAATACTACAGCAAAAGAGGGAAAAAAACTGAAAATTTATTTATAGTTATCTATTTTATTTAATCATTTAAGTTTAGTCACATCTAGCATTAGACATCCTCAAATTTTTCTAAGTGGTTCTGAAATAAATATATAGGCTTTGGACTAACCCTGCAGCCTAGCAGTTCAGGGAGCCAAATCCCACATGACTGACTGCAGCGTGAATCATGACCCATCACATGAGAAACATGCCAGCTGCATGCATGTGTGCCCCAGATCCCAGCAGGATGGAAAGGTGAACGAGAAGGGATTGTGATGGGACCGTGCCAAGAGAGGGTACTTCCCCCTCTCCCTGTCTCTGGTGAGAGCACATGCCTTCTTGTAATTTTAAATGTGTGTTTGTGTTTATTTAAAAAAAAAATTACAAAGGGAGAAGGTAAAGAAAGAAGAGGAGTCCGGAAGAAAGGGAATGGGCCTGAGGATCAGAATGTTGAAACCTTCGAATATTTGTACCACTGGACTTATAATGCCATTCCCAGAAATTTATCTTAAAGTAATTTACACCCAGCCGGCGGTGCAGTCAGTAGCAAACTACACTCATTGTCTGAAGCCAAGTGACTGTAAGAGTTTGGATCCCTGGGCTGGTCTGAAAACACAGGGCCCTTGCCTAAGACTCTGAGGAGCTGGAGGGCTGGGGAAAGGAACTGGTGTATGGCGGGCCCTCGAGAGGGACTCTGCGCTCGCTCCCCTTCTCTCGTGTGTGCATGCGCATGTTCTCGTGATGAATAAAATCATGTTTTTCAAGTGTCCCATTGGAGGGACCAGCAGATGGTGTAATGGTTACATCTCTGGATTCCCACATAGTTGACTACTGCTCAAGTCCCAGACCTGGTGACTTTGGACTCACACTGGGCACATGTGCGTGAGTGCCCAAGATCCCGAGAGGAGAATGAAGATGGGATTGTGGCATGGCCATTCCCTCTGGGGGGGTGATTTCTCATTTTCTGTCTCCCCAGTGAGCACATGAGCCCTGTAGCAAAAATCTCTCTCAAAAACAAACAAAAAAAAGATTTAACTGAAGGAAAAAGTTTATTGTGTTTATCTGTAATGATAAACAGTAGAAACAATAGGAAAGAAATTAAGCAGATCGTGGTGTATAAAGTGAAAAAATGCTTTGTAATCCAAAAGTTTCATTAGGAATACCATATGGATACACAGGGAAATGATATATAGCTTGAATTTATGCTATAATTAAAACAGCACTAGAAAGGAATTTAAATTACCCTGCCTCATCCCTTCTTTGTATAGAAGAGGTTATTTGAAGCGCAAGTAAAATGGGGTTGCTAGAACGCAGATCCTTTAACTCTCAGAGAAGCTAACCTTCCAGTTTATCTCACAGGACAAAAGAAGGAGCAGACATGGGGCCAGCAGGTGGTGTGGTGACAGAGGCCCTGGACTCCCATGTGGCCCACTACAGTTTGAGTTCCAAACATTGTGGCTTGCTTTCTCACACTCTCTCTCTGTTTCTCTCTGGTGAGCACACATGCCCTACAGCAAACTAAAACTAATAATATAATAATAAATAACTCTTAAGAAAAAAAAGGAGTATACATACAGGAAACATTGGCGAGGAAGAGTTCTGTACTTGGAAGCACGAGATCAGATTTTGGTCCCCTTTTAACCAAACTACCCGAGCACCATAAAAACATCACTCATCTCTGGGGACTTTGCCTCAGCTACTCAGTAGGAATGTCCTGTCCACCTGCAGGCAGAGGTTTTTGCCTTAGGGCATGTGCACTCACCAGAGAGAGACAGAGACGGTGAGATGAAAAGTGAGAAATCACCCTCCAGAGGGGATGGCCACACTGCAATCCCTTTTCTGTTCTTCTCCCAGGATCTTGGGCAGGCATGCACATGTGCCCTGTGTGATTTTTTTAAAGCCAGCAGATCCGAGACTCGAATCACGGTCAGCCATGTAACCACTACACCATCTGCTGGCCCCTTAAATGTTTTGAGTGGTGCAAATATACAAGGGGACTTCACAACAATCATGGGAAAATGTAAAAATTTATTTGGGTGCAAAAAAATTTGAAATTCATGCATAGTTTTTTGTAATATATATTTCCATGAACTTTTTTTTTTTAAGACAGGTTTTTGCTATAGGGTGTTTGTGATGGCTGGAAAGATAGAGGGGGACAGAGAGATAGAAAGTGAGAAATCACCTCCCAGGGGTGATGGCCACGCCGCAATCCCTTCTCCTCCAGTCTCCTCTTGGGATCTTGGGCACACATGGTTGGCATGAGTTTAAGCCACTGAGTCCAGGACTTGGAACTGTGGTCAACTACATGGCATAACCATTACACCATCTGCTGGTCCCTCCATGAACTTTCTGAAGACTCTGTGTATTACTGATATTGTATTGCCAGAAACTAAGAGGAAAAATCCAGTGCTGCAAGAGATGTGGCAAGTTGCAAAAGGTGTAGGGGCTCACAGCGGAGAATGCATCAGTTTGTAAGTCCTCGTAACTACTGTGCCAGTGATATACCATGGAAAAATAAGTACGTTAGAGGATTTCACTATAACACCTGACTTGTTCCAGATAGAGTGCCTCTTTATCAGATAGTACTGTCCAGGCTTCTTCAGGCTATTCAATACATCCTTCCTGGTCACTTACGTGGCTGGTATTTGCTTTTTTTGAGCTAACTTTATGGTGCTGTCTATGCACCTAGCACACATCATGCCCTCAGGATGCTTGTAGATCAAGTATGGATGTAAGTCTGGCTGTTTTTTAGAAAGATTTTTGCTATAGGGTACGTGCGTTTCTAGAGACAGAGAGAGAGAGAAAGTGAGAAATCATCCCCTGGGGGATGGCCATGCTACAGTCCCTTCTCCTCCATTCTCCTCTCAGGATTCTGGGCACACACACATATGCCCAGCATGAGTTTTAAGCTGCCAGGTCTGGGACTCAAATCTCA
This sequence comes from Tupaia belangeri chinensis, assembly GCF_000334495.1. Classification (NCBI taxonomy): domain Eukaryota; kingdom Metazoa; phylum Chordata; class Mammalia; order Scandentia; family Tupaiidae; genus Tupaia; species Tupaia belangeri. The sequence goes on from NW_006159858.1 coordinate 5,118,249, forward strand.
GTGGACCATGTGGGAATCCAGTGCCTTAACCACCATGCCACCTGCTGGCGCACGTACAAGGCATTGAGACACTGCTAGGTGTCATGAGGGTTTTTTCCTAGAGGTTAAAATTCACTAGGGGGTGAGAGAAGGATCTAAGGCCAGATAGATGATGACGTTTCTAGAGACAGAGAGAGAGAGAAAGTGAGAAATCATCCCCTGGGGGATGGCCATGCTACAGTCCCTTCTCCTCCATTCTCCTCTCAGGATTCTGGGCACACACACATATGCCCAGCATGAGTTTTAAGCTGCCAGGTCTGGGACTCAAATCTCAGTGGACCATGTGGGAATCCAGTGCCTTAACCACCATGCCACCTGCTGGCGCACGTACAAGGCATTGAGACACTGCTAGGTGTCATGAGGGTTTTTTCCTAGAGGTTAAAATTCACTAGGGGGTGAGAGAAGGATCTAAGGCCAGATAGATGATGATTATGGCCATGAAGCAGATGAAGCTCGAGGAGGCTGAAGAGGCAGAAGCCCTTCTCTTTGGCAGTACTGAGGAAGCTCCGAGGGCTGACCGTCCTGGAGCAAACCTCATCTGGGAACCTCCTCTGGCTCTCACCCAGACCCACTGCTCAGCAGCACAAGCAACACAGGCCAAGATGCCTTGGAAGCCTCTAGAAGTACTCAGTGTGGTCACAGAAAGGTGAACCCTTTGCAGTCAGGCTGGAGGTCGGGTGCAGATGCTGACAGAGGCAGGCTTATGGGGCAGGGGTAGGGGGACTTTGAAGATGAGAACAGATGCTGACATCAGTTCTGCTTCCTGGAGAGAGAGAGCTGAGCCATAGGGGTAGAACTGGGTTTGGAGGCTGGGAGCAACAACTCGAGGAACCCACTGAGGCTCTAAATGGCTCTGGTAGTGAAGGCAGAGGAGGATGGGGAATTTGAGACATATTTCAGAAACAGACTCAACAGGACTTGGGAATCAATGTGGATGTGGAGGGAGTCAGTGAAGAAAATGTGGGGTTCGGGGAGGTGGCAGGGAAGGTCTCATGTCAGTGTGTTGACAGTGGTAATTTATCTGATATTTTTCTAGATGACTGGGATGACTGTGAATTTTATCTACTAGCATGGATGTTAAAGTCAATCTGGTTGATTCTAACATCAAAAAGCACAGACTTGGGGACCAGGAGATGGCATTGAGGTTAAGGCATGGGATCCCACAAGGCTGACCATGCAGTTCTAGTCCTGGATCTGGCGGCTTGAATAGTCACACGGGGTGCGTGTGCATGCACAACGGAGGAGGAGGAACTGCAGAGGACAACAGAGGAGTAGGGACTGCAGCATGGCCAGCTCCCAGATTTCTCACTTTCCCCCTCGGTCTGTCTGTCTCTGACAAGCATAGACACCCTACAGTAAACAAACAAACAAAAAACAAAACCCAGAAACAAAATCATAGCTTTGCTTCACAAAGATAAAGTAAGATACCCGTGTCCAGATGTTTTTAGGTACTTACTGTTGAAAGCTCCCGCAGCGTGAAAGCCGAGATCAAATAGCTGTGAAGGAAGGAACTGAGAGGAGTGAGCAAGAGGCTCGGGCGCCACACCGGCCTCCTGGGAAGTGAGGCTGGCACTGGGGCTCCCGCAGGCAGTCGGGCATTCTTGGGTAAATTCACTGGCACTGGAAGAGCCAGGACTTAGGAGGTTGTTCAGAAATGAGAATTCCTTCTCAAAATCTTCTCCTTCCAATGAATCCACAGGCAGATCTTTTGTAACTGTTGAGTGAAAATAACACAGAAAGGCTTTTTATCTTTTTGAGGAAATGAAAATAGGATATAGGATGTGTCACATTTGTTTCACTGCCTTTATACTGTATTAACGTAATTTTTTTGAAAGAGATTTTTGCTATAGGGCGTGTGCACTCGCTGGAGAGACACAGAGAAACAGAGACACAGGAAGTGAGAGATCACCCCGTGGGGGGATGGTAAATGCACATGCGCCTGGCATGAGTTTTAAACTGCAAGGTCCGGGGCTCAAACCGCAGTCGACTACATGGGAGTCCAGCGAGGTAACCATTATGCCATCTACTGGTTCCTATATTAACATAATTTTTAATAAGCAACAAAATTGATTGGAAATCGGGGGAACATTATTTCTAGAGAGCCAGGCGGTGATGCTGTGACAGCAACGTGCTGCAGTTTTGGATCTACACAGGAAGGTCCCAAGTTTGCTTTCTGGGTCCTCCCTGTACACATGGGGGGCACACACACATGTGCCCAAGATTTGGGTTGGCGGAGGCCGGGGGTAGATACCATCATTGGGACCTTGCTGGGGACACCTCTTTATCTCTGTGTGTCTCTCGCAGAAGAAATAAACTTTTTAAAAAAATATTTTGAACTGGGCAGGATTTAGATAAAATGGCCACATTTCACAATGAAGATATAACAGTTACAAATACGTGTGTACAAAATAATCAAGCTACAATCTCTGCGAGGCAGAAACGACAGGAGATGCAAGGAGGAATAAAAACAAATTAATACTAGACTTTTTTCAGTAAAAAGCAGCCCAAGGGAATAAAAGGTAAGTAAAAACGTAAGAGAGATAATCGGCGTAGTCAGTAAGGTAGATACCTGGGATATACACAAGCCCGGACAATGGAAACAATCCTCCTCAAGCACACACTGAACAGTCGTAAGAGCTGATCACCGAGGCATACACACACAGCAAATCGGGAAGGCACAACGGGAGCACAGCTGAACCCGCACCGGCAAGGTCCTGGGCTCTCATCTGGGAACCTCCCTGAGGACTGCAGCCATGTGCAACCCCCCATGAGGAGGGCAGCTTAGACTGAGGTGGATGGTGGCATGAAAGCCCTGTTGGGGATGCCTGTCTTTCACTCATGGAAGAAATAAATAAATTAACAAAAAAATGCTTTAAAAAGAAAATCAAATGAGTTCTTTTCTTTTAGAAATTTTTGCCTTAGGGCACATGTGCTTGCCAGACAGAGAGAGAGAGAGAGAGAGACAGAGATTAGCGACGTAACCACTGCGCCATCTGCTGGCCAATCAAATGAGTTCTTAAAGTGAAGTTATGAAAAACTAGTGGGTCGTCAGAAAAGTCATGACATATTTTTCTGTGCAAAAATGTGTCATGACTTTTGTAATGATCCAATACATGATCTGATTACAATGCAATAAAATAATTAATAAAATCAAAACAACAAAAAGGGCACGTGCGCTCGCCAGACAGAGAGACATAGAGACAGAAAATGAGAAATCTCCCAGAGGGGATGGTCACGCCGCAATCCCTTCTCCTCCATTCTCCTCTCGGGATCTTGGGCACGCATGCACACGTGCCCGGCGTGAGTTTAAGCCACTGGGTCCGGGACTCGAACCGCAGTCGACTACATGGGAGTCCAGCGACATAGCCATTACGTTAACTGCTGGTCCCCACCTATACATTTTTAAACCTATTAAACAACTCTTGGTGGGACAGGCAATAGACTTTCTGAAAAATAACGGATACATTTCAGGACCAGCTGATGGCATGGCAGTTAAGGCAACTGGATCCCATGTGGCTGATTGCACAAGATGAGTCCCAGAACCAGTGGCTTGAAAAATAGCAGGTGTGTGTGCGTGTATGCCCAGATTCAGGAGAGGAGAATGGAGAAGGGATAACTGCATGGCGATGCCCCTGGAAGGGTGATTACTTTCCCTCTGTCTTTCCAGTGGGCGCACATGCCCTATAGCAAATTTTTATTATTATTTTTATTTTATTTTATTCGTCATTATTTTAATGTTTTCAAGTTGACCAGAGAGAGAAAAGGAAAATGAGAAAGCAAGCTGCCAGGTTCAGGACTCAAACCATGGTCAGGCATGTGGGAGTTGACACCTTAACCACCATGCTACCTGCTGGCCCCCTACAGCAAATTTAAAAATATAAGTATCACAAATCCCTGGGATACTTAAATAGCAATGAATAGAGGAAAATTTGTAGCCTTTAAACACTTTTATCAATAAAAATTAAAAGAGAAGGGCTCTGGCATAAATGAGGGATGAAGAGCTTCATAGACCTGCACCCCAGTGTAACTGTTGAAAATTATTTTTTTGAAAATACAGGTATTTAAAGTATCTGGAAATAGTCCCAAGGACAGAAAACAAATGAAGAAACATTTACTCAAGAAAATCTCTAAGAATTCAGGAACAACAGTGAGGGTCTGCTGTAGTTTTTGAACTGAGAACCACTCCTTCTTCACCCTCCCAATTCAGCAAGAACGGAATCCCATTACCAGCCAAGAACAGGGCGCACACCCCCTGCAGCTCTCAGTAAAGCACTATCCTCCAGGGGAGGTGAGATGCCAGCATTTCACCTCCTGCCCCATCTGCCCTCTCTGAGGCTAAGTCCTGGGTGAGCTTGTCAAGAGGTGAACACTCCCTCCTCCCACCAGACTCCATTTGTAACCAGACCCCATTCCTGGAATGGAGACTCAGAGTTGGGAGTGACATACTGAGAATACTAAGACCCTGAGCCTGCTTTTAAAGTGGTAGATTCACGAAAGAGAGGTAAGCCAAAATGACTTCCAGCTACTGTCACCCCTCCTCACCTACCACTCAGCTCACAGAGAGAGGACGTCACACAGAGAGAGAAGCACATCACTGTCCTGGTCACAGCTCGAGCCCTGACTCAAAAGACTTTGGGGGCGGGGGCAGACATAAAACAGTTCCTAATCTTCCAGAGGATTTGACTGCATTTGCAACAGTACAAGAAGTTCAAATCCGAGGACAGTCTGAAAAACAGCCAGACAGTGGTGAAAGGCAGTTCGGAAAACACTAGTAGTTCCACCGGACATGTAGGCTGTACTGTACCCAGTTAGTTTTCATCAAAAGAACAAAGGAGGGACCAGCAGTTAGCATAATGGCTATGTCACTGGACTCCCATGTAGTTGACTGCAGTTCGAGTCCCAGATCCGGTGGCTTAAACTCACGCCAGGCGCGCGTGCGTGCATGCCCAAGATCCCGAGAGGAGAATGGAGAAGGGACTGCAGCGTGGCCATCCCCCCCGGGGGGGGATGATTTCTCGCTTTCTGTCTCTGTCTTTCTGGTGAGCGCACATGCCCTGTAGCAAAAACCTCTCCAAAAAAAAGGAAAAAAACACTCCCAAAAAAAAGAAAAAAAAAAAAAAAAAAAAAGAACAAAAGAAAAAGCCAGCTGGGGTCAGAACAAATTGCAAACACTAAACTTGGGAACTATTCCTTCGAAGGAGTCCAAATTTGACTAGCTTGTTTGTGGAACAATAGATGCTCTGAGCTTTGCTGAAATCAACAACTTAAAAAAAGACTAGAATGTCACAGCAAGGTGTGATCAGGGAGAGACAGAAAAGAGAGCATTGCTAAAACCACTGTTGGGGCCAGCAGGTGGCTTGATGGTTAAGGGCGCTGGACTCCCACATGGCCGACTGTGGTTCGAGTCTCAGACCTGGTGGCTTGCTTTCTCACTTTCCCTCTTCTTTTCTATCTCTTTCTCTCTCCCTCTTTCTGGTGAGTGCATGTGTCTGACAGCAAGTTAGAAAAATATATAAAAAGATCCTACGTCTTTTGGGGGAGCTATTAAATACAGTTAGGTAAAATAATTCTTTAATAAAACAACAACAACAAATACTACCAGTCATCCCAGGGTGACTCGGGGGGCAAACCTAGGCCTCTGAGGAGTCCAAGTTGGGGCAGGGAGTAGGGAAGATAAAGAATAGGGTCCCTTAAAATAATCTAGTCTGGGGGCAGGCAGGTGGCATAGTGGTTAAAGGTGCTAGACTCCCACTTGGCCGACCACGGATCAAGTCCTGGACCTGGCAGTTTGCTTTATCACTTTCCCCCTCTCTCTCTTTCTCTGTCTCTCTCTGATCAAACTGAAAAATAATAATAAATAAAGTTAAACAAAATAAATTTTAAAAAATAATAATCTAGTCTGTCACTAACCAAATAAGCAAATAAACCTGGGGCAGGGGGCAGGGGATATAGGGAGACCAGTACTCAAAGGTATTAAAATGTATTAGGTAAAATGTCTAATGTCCAACAAAAAATTGTGAGGCAATCAAAGAACTAGGAAAGTGCAACCCGTACACTGGCAGGAAGACAGGTGAGAGAAACTGCATGCGACAGTGAGCAGATGAAAAACAGCAGCAGCCTTTACAAATCTACATAAAGAACTAAAGGAAACCATGATTGAGGAAGCAAAGGAAGGTATAATGGCAACATTGCATCAGATAGAGAACATTTGTTAAAGAGATGGAAATCATAAGAATTAAATGCAAAATATAAAATAACTGAAATAAAAAGTTCACTACAGGGGCACAACAGATCTGACGAGCAAAAGAATGATTTATGTTGAAGAAAAAGTGAAAAGATTATATTATACAATCCAATGAAGGGAGAGAGAAAAAAAAATAATAAAAATAAAAAAAAAAAAAACCAAGAAGGGACAAGCAGTTAGCGTAATGGCTATGTGGCTGGACTTCCATGTAGTTGGCCATGGCTCAAGTCCTGGACCTGGTGGCTTAAAACTCACGCTGGGCATGTGTGCGTGCATGCCCAAAATCCCGAGAGGAGAATGGAGGAGAAGAGATTACGGTGTGACCATTCCCACTGGGGGGTGATTTCTCGCTTTCTGTCTCTCTGTCTGGTGAGCGCACGTGCCCTATGGCAAAAACTTCTCAAAAACACATACAAGAAAAGTGTTGAGACTACATCAAGAATACCAGGCCAGCAGGTGGTGTGGTGGTGAAGGCGCTGGACTCCCACATGGCTGACCACGGTTTGAGTCCCAGACCTGATACCTTGTTTTCTCACTTTCCCTCTGTCTTTCTCTGGTGAGCAAACATGCCCTATATCAAAATAATAATTTAATTAATTAAAATATTTTAAGAAGAATACCAACATATGTACAACAGTATCAGAAGGACAAGAAAGAAGAGGGAAGAAAACATTTGAAGAAATAACAGACAAAATGTCCTCAAAATTGTTAAAAATATCAATCTACTCATCCAACAAGCTTACCAAAACCCAAATTAAATACAAGGAGATCCATATCCAGATACATCATAGACAAACTATTAAATGCCAAGGATAAAGCGGGGGACCCCTATATTAATTGATTGGAAGAAAACATTGAAAAGCACCAGACGTAGATGTTTTACCAGGAAATGGACAGCAAAGCACAGGTGGTGAACACAGCATTTGCACAGACTCAGACACAGTGCAAAGTTGGACTTTGAACTAGAATACAAAAATGATGCATCAGGAAACCTAATACGGTTCATCATGTTAATATATATTAGCAGAAAAGTCCAATAATTGCTGACACAGACTAAAAAAGCTGTTAGCAAAATTCACCAACCATTCCTAATTAAAATGAGAAAATGGCTATGTACATCATAAACTATATACCTCATTCCAAAAGCCAACGTCCCAATTAGTTCAGAAAGTTTACAGGCAGCGGCGTTCACTACTATTTCACACTGTTCTGGAGGTAGTCGCCAATGTAATTAAACCAGAGAAATGAATGACAGGAACAAGAATTGGTAAAGAAAAATCAAGACTATCCCTATTTTCAGATGAAATAATAATATACCTGGGAAACCCTGGAGAATTAATGGCTAAGCGAACTCAGACAATAAAAGAATTCAACTAGGTTGCAGAATAAAAAATCAACATGCAAAAATCAACAGCATTTATACATACAAAGTAATAACCCATTAAAAAATAACCGGCTCTGTGGCCTGGTGAAGGGAGCTAGATCCTGCATGGCCAACCACGTGGTTCAGATTCTGGACTTGGTGGCTTGAAAAACACTCCAGGGGCATGAGCATGCATGCCCAAAATCCTAAAAGAAGGGAGAGACGGAGAAGGGATTGCAATGTGGCCATTCTCCATGGGAGTACTTCCTCCTTTCCCTTTCTCTGTCTCTCTTTCTCTGGTGAGACATGCACTCTCTAGAAGAAAAATAACAAAATTATTAAATAGGAAATGATAACTTCATTTACAATGTCAACAAAAAAAGATAAAATACTTTAAAATAAACAAAAAGGGCCGGCAGGTGGCATGGTGGTTAGGGGTGCTAGACTCCCACCTGGCAGACCTCAGTTCAGGTCCTGGACCTAGTGGCTTGCTTTCTCACTCTCCCTCTCTCTGTCTCTCTCTTACTCTGTCCCTCTCTGATAAAATAAATACATACCAAATAAAGTCAAATAAAACAATTTAAAAAAGCAAAAAGACATGTTCAAAACCTGTATAAAATATCTGAAATATATGCAAGTAAATTTTAACAATTTGAAACATGTTTTTTGTTTTTGGTAATCATGTCTCAACATCATGAACCTATCAGTTTTCACATTTAATAAGGTCACAATAAAAATATCAATTAGTATTTTTTTAAAGAATTATTTAATTTTGAGACCAGCAGATAGTGTAATGGTTACATCACTGAACTCCCACCTAGTCAACTGTGGTTTGAGTCCTGGACCTGGTGACTTAAACCTCACACCGGGTAAGAAAGCAAGTCACTAGGTCCAGGACTTGAACTACAATTGGCCATGTGAAAGTCTAGCACCTTAACCAACATGCTGCCTGCTAGCCCATCAATGAGCATTTTTATAGAGCTATAAAATAATTTGATATTCATACCAAAAAATAAACACACAAGAATAGCTAAGAAAATAAAGAAGGGAGGATGCTATCCTTATCAGATATAAAAGATGCAAGAAAGATTTATATTTATTTTTTTAAAATTAGAGTGCATGCACTCGCCAGAGAGAGGCAGAAAGAGAGGGATAAAGTACCGCCCAATGGGGGAGTGGCCACACTACAATCCAGTCCCTTTTCCACATGTGCTCATGTGCCCAGCTTGGTTTTTAAGCTTCTGGGTTCTAGATTCTACCACGATAGGCCATGTGGGACCCAGCTTCCTTAACCACCAGATCACTGAAATAGGCTTATAGAAAGTATCCATGATGAAAGCTGGGTGGCACTGGTGTATTCACACGCTAGTTAATATAAAGTCCACAAATACACCCGAGTACATACAGAAATAAAGCGTATGATAAGGTGTTATCTCAAATTACTGGGACAAAGATGGACTTTAAAAATTATATAAAGGAACACTTGTAAAAAGGTAACATTTAACCCACGGCTTACACCATACACATGAATAAACTACAAGTAAATTTGAAATCTAAATGTAAAAAACCTGTATAAGAAAATCTGAAAAATGGGACCTGCAGTTAGTATAATGGCTATGTCGCTGGACTCCCATGCAGTCAACTGTGATTCGAGTCCCTGACTCAGCAGCTTAAACTCACGCCAGGTGCATGTTTGTGTGTGTGTGTGCCCAAGATCCCAAGAGGAGAATGGAGGAGAAGGGATTGTGGCGTGGCCATCTCCCCTGGGGGGTGATTTCTCGCTTTCTGTCTCTGTCTCTCTCTGTCTTTCTGGCGAGCACATGCACCCTATAACAAAAAGCTCTCCAAAAAATAAAAATAAAAAATCTGAAAAATATGCAAGTAAACGTTAACAATTTGAAACATGACCTTTGTTTTGGATAATAAAAACTAGAAGAAAGTATAAGTGAGGCCAACCAGGTAGTGTGGTGGTTAGGGCAGCTGGATCCCATGTGGCCAGGTGCATGATTTGCGATCCAGACTCAGAAGTTTGAAAAGTACTCCAGGCATGTGTGTGTGTGTGTGTGTGTGTGTGCGCGCGCGTGTGCGTGTGCGTGTGTGTGCCTGAATGGAAAGAGAGGATTGTGGAGTGGTTATCTCTGTGGGGCTGATTTTCTCGTTTTCTCATTTCTCATTCCCTCTCTTTTCCAGCGAGTGAATACACCCTATAGCAAACAAAAAAGTGTAAGAGCATTTGGGGCCGACAGGTGGCATGGTGGTTAAAGCACTGGACTCCCACATGGCCAACTGCAATTGGAGTCCCCGACTTGGTGCTTGCTTGCTCTCTCTCTCTCTCTCTCTCTCGTCTCTGGTGAGTATGCATGCCCTATAACAAATGAGAAGAAATTAATTAAATAAATACTTCTAAAACAAAAAGCATTCTGCATAATCTCAGTTTGTGAAAACTTCCTATTACTAAAATCTATTTCCAATAAATTTTTTTTTAATTTAAAAAATTTTAAAGGTGGGGCCAGCAGATGGCATGGTGGTTAAGGCACTGGACTTCCATATGGCTGACCATGGTTTGAGTTCTGAACCTGGTGGCTTGCTTCCTCACTTTCCCTCTCTTTCTCTGTTGCTCTCTGGTGAATTTAAAAACTAATAATAATTAAAAATAAAATTCTCTAAAACATTTTTAAAAGAATATTCAGTGTCAAAAGATAAATGCTAAACAGGGAACCAGCAGTTAGCATAATGGCTACGTCGCTGGACTCCCACGTAGTCGACCGCGGTTCGAATCCTGGACCCGGTGGCTTAAAACTTACTCCGGGCGCGTGTGCATGCGTGCCCAAGATCCCAAGAGGAGAATGGAGGAGAAGGGATTGTGGTGTGACCATCCCCCCTGGGGGGTGATTTCTCGCTTTCTGTCTCTATATCTCTCTCTGTCTGTCTGGCGAGCGCACGCGCCCTATAGCAAAAAACCTCTCAAAAAAAAAAAAAAGATAAATGCCAAACAGAGAGAAAATGTTTACAATAAAACTGAAAGATATTCAAGATAATTACCTAATGCTTAGAGAGTATCATAAAGACTCTTTTTTTTTTTTTTTTTTAGTTTTTGTTATGTCTGTGATCACCAGAGAGACAGAGAGAGAGGAAGTGAGAAATCACCCCCCAGGAGGGAGGGCCACTCCACAATACCTTCTCCCACATTCCTCTTTGAAATTTTGAGTACACATACACCTACCCAGTGTGATTTATTTTTTGAGAGAGGTTTTTGTAATAGGGCATGTGTACTCCCCAGAGAGAGAAAGTGAGAAATCACACCCCAGGGGAGATGGTCACACCACAATCTCCATTCTCTCAGGATCTTGGGCATGCACACAAAC
>NW_006159858.1:5129286-5131959 GCF_000334495.1 Tupaia belangeri chinensis
TAAGCTGACAGGTCTGGGACTCAAACCATGGTCGACTATGTGGGAGTCTGACAATGTAACTATTACACCATCTGCTGGTTCCCCGCCCAGTGTGATTTAAAGCTGCTGGGTCCGGAACTTGAACTGCAGGGCTGGCATTATGGGAATCCAGTATCATTAACCACCATGCCACCTGCCAGCCCCCTGACTAAGTCTTAATACCTCATTTTACACATAAGGATACTAGATTGTTGGGGGCAATCTTTTGTTTATTAAATTATTATTTAAATTTCTTGAGTTTTATTTATTTAATGACAGAGACACACAGAAAGAAAGAGAGAGAAAGAGAGAGGGAAGCACCCTCAATAGGGTCCCCAGTGCCGGCCAGGCAGGATCACAAGTGCGTGCAGTGTGTACAGGCTCATGCCCTCCACGTGGACCCAGCACCACCTGAGCAGTGCATCACTGCCACACCAGGAGCTGGCCTTCGTCCTTTAACTCCTGCCTTTCTTCTTTCTTTCTTTTCTTCCTTTGTTTTCTTTTTCTTTTCTTCCTCCCTTTCCTTTCTTTCTTATGTGTTTTTTTTTTTGGGGGGGGGGGTTTGCTATAGGGCGCGTGCGCTCGCCAGAAAGAGAGAGACAGAGAGACAGAAAGCTAGAAATCACCCCCCAGGGGGGATGGCCACACCGCAATCCCTTCTTCTCCATTCTCCTCTCAGGATCTTGGGCACGCACGCACACACACACACATGCCCGGTGTGAGTTTAAGCCACAGAGTCCGGGACTTGAACCGCAGTCGTCTACATGGGAGTTCAGCAACATAGCCATTATGCTAACTGTTTGTCCCTTTTTATGGTTTTCCTTATTCATGATAGAACACGTGCACACACATGTGAACGTGAGAGTGAGAAAGAGATGAGCACCCTCTACAGGATCTGACCATGCTGTGAGTCTCTTCCTCTGGTCCTCCAGCTCTTCGAATCCTAGGCACTCAGATGACAGCATGTCTCAGGCTAAGTGAGCTGGAGACTGGAATCAGGGTTGCCATGTAGGACCATGTGGGTTGCCAGCACCCTTACTTTCTTTAATATTGAATGACATTTAATATTTTGCTAGTATTTCATGATGTGGGACATACAAATTGCAGTTGTTCCTTCAACAGATATTTTCCAGTGCCTACACCACTGGATGGTCAAGATACAAGAGACAGTAAAACAGACACTGTCGTAGAAGTCCTCCCAGCTACACAGGTACGTGCCGACACAGCTGCAGCACATGAAACACGGGCATATTTCATGTCTAGGGTGGTGAATTACACAGCAGAATTACATGATGGTATATCCATGTAGAGCCCTTAAACAGTTTCTGATGTTAAGAAAGTAAGTGTTAAATCAAAATTGAAGAATTCAGAAAGATAAATTATCCACATGTATATTGAAATGATAATTCCTTACCATTTTCAGAATTAGAGATCTGAGAAGCTCCAAATTCCCTAGATGGAAGATGTTCCTCCTTTTGATCCGTGGTTGCTGAAGCAAAAGCCACATACAAGATAAGTTGAACAAGAAGAAATTTAGCAAGCTTATTTACCATATCTTTTAAAATAATTAGGATCAGTGTTCAATTGACCAAATCAGATTATAAGAGGAAGATGTAAAAATTTTAAAGAATCTTATTTAAAATATAAATCACATTTATGTGTTTGTGTAAAAAATGTATATATATAGTATACAGATATATGTAAGATAAATAACTTTATAATAGCCGTAGGTATTCAGGTTATCTGTTGTACCTATGTCCTGTAGGAAATGAAGTGTTCACATTCTGAAGCCCATTCCTTCTCTGGTGAACTTATTCTGTATTCTCTAGAAGGCTGTTTTCTATTTTGTCTGTCTGATCTCCACACTCTGATGATCTGACGCAATGGGTGTACATTTTATGTTGAATAAATGAATATAATCTGTATTTTTATTATTTTTTAAAATTATGTTTTTAGATTGGCCCTGTAGCATAGTGGTTAAGAGAACCAGATTCCACATGGCCAATCTCAGCCCTTGCAGGCTTAAAAAAGATACCAGGCACATGTGCATATGTACCTGAAATCCCAGCATGACGGAGAAATGGAGAAGAGATTGCAGCATGACCACACCCTACTGTGGTACCTTCTCTCTCTGTCTTTCTCTGGTGAGAACATGTGCACTCTGACAATGAAAAATATACATTTTTAATTGACAATAAAATTACATATTTATCATGTACAATATGTTGTCTTAAACTATGTATGTGGTGTGGAATGGCCAAACTGAGCTAATTAACTTGCAATATCTCACATACTTAATTCTGTGATGAAAACACTTAAAATCTATCCTTAGAAATTTCTATTATTTAAAAATTTTTTAAATTATTTTTATTTATCATTATTATTTCTTAATTTGTTATAGAGCACATGTACCTACCAAAGAGAGAGAGAGACAGAGAGAGAGAGGGAGAGTGAGAAAGCAAGCTGCCAGGTCTGGGATTCAAACCATGGTTTGCCATGTGGATAACCAGCAACTTAACCACCATGCCACCTGCTGGTCCTAATTTATTTTTATTTATTTATTTATTTATTTATTTATTATCATCATAATCTTGTTTATATTACATTGAATTGCACATAACTTTACAGTGTATTACACTGCTTTTTCAAGAGGGA
>NW_006159858.1:5132477-5133054 GCF_000334495.1 Tupaia belangeri chinensis
ACTGAGCATTCTCCTGTCCTTTGGGTAGATACCCAGAAGTGGGACTGCTGGATCAAATGGTAGGTCTATCCGTAGATCTTTGAGAAACCTCCACAGTGGCTGAACCAGTTTACATTCCCACCAACAGCGTAGAAGAGTTCCCTTTCCACCACATCCTCGCCAACATTCATTACTTTTTATATTCTTGATCTTTGCCATTCTGACAGGGGTTAGGTGGTATCTCATTGTGGCTTTTATCTGCATCTCCCTTATGATGAGGGATGTTGAACATTTCCTCATATGCTTTTTGACTGTTTGTATGTCTTCTTTAGAGAGATTTTTGTTCAGCTCATTTTCCCATCTTTTAATTGGGTTAATCATTGTTTTTTGCATAAGGCACTTGAGTTCCCTGTGTATTCTGGTTATCAGTCCCTTGTCTGAGGCATATTTAACAAAAATATTTTTCCATTTTGAGGGTTGTGGGTTCACATTTGTTACTGTGTCCTTTGCTGTGCAGAAACTTCTTAGTCTGATATAGTCCCACTTGTCTATTTTAGGGATTATTGCCTGTGCTTTGGGAGTCTTATTTAAGAAGTCT
>NW_006159858.1:5133932-5134862 GCF_000334495.1 Tupaia belangeri chinensis
TTTTAGCTTTTCCCCATTCAGTATGATGTTAGCTGTAGATTTTTCATAGGTGGCTTTTACTGTGTTGAGAAATGACCCTTCTATACCAATCTTACTGAGGGTCTTAATTATAAAAGGATGTTATAATTTATCAAATGCTTTCTCCACATCAATTGAAATAATCATAGGCTTTAATCCTTCTTTCTGTTAACGTGGTGTATTACATTTATGATCTTGCGTATGTCGAACCACCCTTGCATCCCTGGGATAAAGCTTACCTGGTCATGATAAATAATCTTTGTTATATGTTGTTGGTTACGAGTTGTGAGTATCTTGCTGAGCATTTTTGCATCTATATTCATCAATGATATTGGTCTGTAGTTTTCCTTTTTTGTCATGTCCTTATCTGTTTTGGGGATGAGGATGATGTAGGCTTCATAAAATGAATTTTGAAGGTTTCCTTCTTTTTCAATCTTTAGAAATAATTTTATTATGATAGGGGTTAACTCTTCCTTAAAAGTTTTGTGGAATTCAGAAGTGGAGCCATCTGGACTTGGGCTTTTCTTTGTCAGGAGGTTATTTATTACTGATTCGATCTCCTGGCTTGTTATGGGTCTATTCAGGTTCTCTATGTCCTGATCCAATCTTGGTAGATTATTTGTATTCAGGAATTTGTCCATCTCCTCCAGGTTATCTTGTTTGTTGGCATATAGTGGCTCATAGTATCCTCTAATGATATTTTGTATTTCTGTGTCTGTTGTAATACTGCCTGTTTCATCACATATTTGATTAATCTGGTTTCTTTCTTCTTCTTGATCAGTCTAGCCAGTGGTGTGTCGATCTTGTTAATCTTTTCAAAGAACCAGCTGGCCCTACTTTATTTTTTACTTTTTTTTTTGGAGAGGTTTTCGCTATAAGGCACGTGCGCTCGCCAGACAGACAGAGAGAGAC
>NW_006159858.1:5135245-5142335 GCF_000334495.1 Tupaia belangeri chinensis
TGAGTTTCAAGCCACCGGGTCCGGGACGCGAACCGCGGTCGAGTACGTGGGAGTCCAGTGACATAGCCATTACGCTAACTGCTGGTTCCCACCCCTAATTTACTTTTTAAAGACAGTTTCACTGTGTCATGATCTTGATCTCCTGCCTCAAACTCCTAAGTAGCTACAATCACATGCACATGCCACCATCCTCAACCCTTTCAACAAGGTCTAACCCAGGACACCCTCAACTTTGTTATCTTCCTGTCTCAATCTCTCGGAGTCACCAAAATTACAGGTGCATGTTGGGATCAGCAATAGCCATAATGGCTATGTCGCTGGACTCCCATGTAGTTGACCACGGTTCAAGTCCCGGACCCGGTGGCTTAAACTCACACCGTGCACATGTGCGTGCATGCCCTAGATCCCGAGAAAAGAATGGAGAAGGAACTGCAGCATGGCCATCCCCCCGGGGGGTGATTTCTCGCTTTCTGTCTCTGTCTTTCTGGCAAGCACACATACCTTGTAGCAAAATCCTCTCCAAAACAACAACAACAAAACAATAGAAGTGCATGCCACAGTGCCCAGGCTTTAAGCTGGAACAGGAATTGAACCCAGGCTTCCTATGTGGTCCCTGCCTGTGGACACAGTGTCTTAGTAGTGCATGCCACCATGGCTGGGCCGAACAATTTTCAAGAATACATTGTTGTTAACTCTAGTCACAATGCTATACAACTGATCTCTTTATCTTCCAGTCTAAATGTGTACCCTTTGACCAGCATCTCCCCAAAGTGTAGCCACCATTCTACTATGTGTCTATTAGTTCAACTTTTCTAGATCTTGCAAGATTAAAAACATTTGTCTTTTAAATGCTTGGTTTATTTCACTTAGTATAAGGCCTTTCAGATTTATCCATGGTATGAAAAATGATAAGGTTTCCTTTTTTTTTTTCTTTTTTAAGTATAATAGTATTTCAATGCAATTTTGAGGGGTTGTTCAAAAAGTTCATGAAAAATATATATTATGAAAAATCTATGAATGGATTTCAAAATTTTCAAAATAAACTTGTACTTTAATTTCCACTTCCATGAACTTTTCAAAGTCTCCTAATATATAGTATATTTTCTTTATCCACTCATCCATTGACTGACACCTGAGTTGATTGTATATCTTGGCTATTGTAAATAAAGATATGATCTCCCCCTTTTTTTTAATTTGCCAGAGAGTGCATGTACTGAGAGATGGAGAGATTGACAGAGGGAGGAAATGCCCCCAATGGGGACTGTCATGCTGCAGTCCTTTTTCTCCCTTCTCCATCCTGCTGGGATCTGGAGCCTGTACACACACATTCAGCATGTTTTTCAAGCTCCTGGGGCCAAGACCAGAACCACTCAGTTTTGGGATCTGGCTTACTTAATCACTAGGACACAAGCCAGCCCAAAGATGATGACAAGGCTGCCCACTTTCTCCACTCCATTTCAGCAGTGCTCAAAGTCCTAGACCAATGCAATTTGACAAGAGAGTAAAATAAAAAATATTCAAATAGGAAAAAAGAAGTGAAATTATCTGTTTGCAGATGATGATTACATAGATTTAAAAATCCAAAAGAATCCACAAAAAATCTCCTGGAGGGGCCAGCAGGTGGTGTGGTGGTTAAAGATACTGGATTCCCACATGGCTGACCATGGTTCAAATCCCGGACCTGGCAGCTTGTTTTCTAACTTTCCCTTTCTCTCTCTCTGTCTGGTCAAATAAAAAAATAACAACAAATGAAATTAAATAAATAAATAATTCTTGGGACTAGCAGTTAGTGTATTGGCTATGTCTCTGGACTCCCACGGAGTCGACTGCGGTCCGCATTCTGGACCCAGTGGCTTAAAACTCACGCCGGGCGCGTGTGCGTGTGTGCCCAAGATCCCAAGAGGAGAACGGAGGAGAAGGGATTGCGGCGTGGCCATCCCCTCCGGGGGGGGGGGGTGATTTCTCACTTTCTGTCTCTCTGTCTCTGTCTGGCGAGTGCACGCACCCTATAGCAAAAACCTCTCCAAAAAATAAATAAATATATAAATTTTAAAAAAATCCTCCTGTAAGTAATAAATAAATATAGTAAAGTGGCAGGGTATAAAATAATAATACAAAAATCTGGGACCAGCAGGTGGTGTGGTTGTTAAGGCGTTGGATGTTCCCACATGGCTGACCATGGTTCAAGTCCTGGACCTGGTGGCTTTTTTTCTCACCTTCTCTCTCTCTCTTTCTCTCTGTCTCTCTCTGGTCAATTTTTTTAAAAAAATGAATAAATAAACGTAAATAATTTAAAAAATACAAAAATCAATAGCATTTTTATACACCAACAATAAATAAACTGATATAGAATTAAAGAAACCAATTATATTTACAATAGCCACAAAAATATAAGATACCTAGGAATAAACCTAACCAAAGAAGTGAAAGAGGGGAGGAGACAGTATGTATGCATTATGTATTTATTTATTTATTTTGCTTTCTCCTCCCAAGTATTTTTCATCCTAGCATTACATTTCTGTTTCCAATTGTTTCCTCTACAAGGAAAACTATGAAAAACTCAAAAAAGGAATTGAAAATGATAAAAAAAAAAAAAAAGGCAGAAAGATATCCCATGTTCCTGGATTGGGAGAATAAATATAATTAGAATGTCAATCCTGGGGCCAGCAGGTGGCATGCTGGTTGGGGCACTGAACTCACACATGGCCAACCACTGTCAGTGTCCTGGACCTGGTGACTTGCTTTCTCACTTTCCCTTTCTCTCTCTTTCTCTTTTTCTCTCTCTTTCTCTCTCACTCTCTCTCCCTGGTGAGTGCATGTACCCTATAAAAAACTAAAAAATAATAACAGGAACCACCCAATGGTGCAATCAATGGTTATATCACTGGACTCCTACATAGTGGATTGCAATTTGAATCGCATACCCAGTGGCTTGAAACTCATGCCAGGCGCGTGTGTGCGCGTGCCCAAAATCCCAAGAGGAGAATGGAGGAGAAGGAACTGTGTGGCATGGCCATCCCCCCCGGGGAGTGATTTCTTACTTTCTGTCTCTGTTTCTCCAGTGAGTGCATGCACCTTACAGCAAAAATCTCTAAAAAATAATAATAATAAATAAGCTTTTAAAAAATTCTAAAAGCCAATCCTCTCCAAATTAATCTATAAATTCAATGCAATTCCAATCAAATTACCAAAGATATTCCTCACAGAAGTAGAAAAAAACACTCATAAAATATATCTGAACTACTAAAAGGCCCTGTATTGCCAAAGCAATGCTGTGCAAAAAGAATAAAGTAAGAGGCATCTCACTTTCTGACCTCAAGATATATTGCATAGCATCATATTGGCACAGGCAGGTAGACCAATGGAACAGAATTGAGAATCCAGAAATAAACACCAAAACACATCAACTGAGTTTCAACAAAGGGCACAAGATGATCCACTGGGAAAAAGAAAATCTCTTCAGCAAATGGTTCTGGAAAAATGATATCCACCAGCAGTTCAATAAAACAGACCCCTACCTCTCACCATTAACAAAAATAAACTCAAAATTGATCAAGGATCTACACATAAAACCTCAAGCTATAAAACTACTGGTGGAAAACACAGTGGAAACTCTTGGAGACATCAGAGTAGGCAGACTTTATTTTAAAGTAAGACCCTGAAAGCACACCAATAATCCCGAAAATAGACAAGTGGGATTACATCAGGCTAAAAAACTTCTACACAACAGAAGAAACAATCATTAGGGTGAGGAGACAACCCTTATAATGGGGGAACATATTTGCAAACTATGCCTCAGATAAAGGGCGGATAACCAGGGAACTCAAGCAGCTTACCCATACAAAAATAAATAAATAAATAAGAAAAAATGCTCAGTATCTCTTATCATAAGGGAAATACAAATCAAAACCATAATGAGATACCACTTACTCCTAGTCAGAATGGCTAAGATTAAAAAGAGAAAGAATGATAAGTGCTAGAGATAGAGAGGTTGTGGTGTAAGGGGAACCCCCTACATTGTTGATGGGAATATAAATTACTACGACCACTGTGGAAAACAATATGGAGGTTCCTCAGAAATCTGCAAATAGAAGTACCGTATGACTCAGCAATTCCACTCTTAGGTATCTTCCCAGATAGGAAAACCTTCATCTGGAAAAACACTTGCACACCCATGTTTATTGCAACATTACTAACAATTACTAGGACACGGAATCAACCCAAATATACAAGAATAGATGAGTGAATTGAAAAAAAATGTGGCACATGTGCTCTATGGAATACCACTCAGCCATGAAAAATAACAAGACCCTGACATCTGGTATGAAGTAGATGAATATGGAAGATTTGATGCTAAGGAAAGCAAGTCAAACTATGAAAGACAGGCATTGTATGTCCCTGCTTAATATATACTGAATGTCTGCACTCTATAGCAAAACCTGAAAGATTAGAAGGTATAATAACAGGGAGGCCGACTGTAGATACTAAAGACAGTATGGGAGTGGGTGGGTAAAAGGGGGTGAAAGGGAGGGGATTAGGGGAAAAAATTTAAAGGACACAAAAATGAAAAGTTATCTGTTGATGATTAGGTATATATATATATGGTAATATCTTTGACTTGACTAATTTGTACCATATTCATGCTGAGAAAAATCATGTACACTGTAAAGATGTACAGTGATTAAATGTAAATTAAAAAAAATGTTTTAAATGATCTCAAGGTGCTGTGGTGGTAAGGTGCTGGACTCTCACAAGGCTGACTGCAGTTCTAGTCTCACACGTGACTGCTTGAAAATAACACCAGGCTTGGGACCAGCAGATAGCGTAATGTTTACGTCACTGGACCCCCACATAGCTGACTTTGGTTGGAGACTGTGGTGGCTTGAAATTCTTGCTGGGTGTATATGCATGCAAGTCCAGGATCCCGAAAAAAGAAGGGAGGAGAAGGAATTATGGCGTGGCCATCCCCAGGGCGTGAGGGTGATTTCTCCCTTTCTGTCTCTCTTGTCTTTCTGTCTTTTACACGCTTTATAGCAAAAATCTCTTTCAAAGGGAAAAAAAAAGAGAGAAAAGAAAATTACACCAGGCTTGTGTGTGCATGTGCCTAAAAACCTGAGAGGTGAATGTTAGAGAGGGAACTGCAGTGTGGCCATCTCCCCAGGAGAGATTTCTTACTTCCCCTCTCTCTGTCTCTCTCTGGTGAGTGCACATGCCCTATGGCAAAAACAAACAAGCAAAAAAACAAATAAAGAGAACCCAAACATATTTTTACAGAAAGAACCCATAAAATTACTTCTTTAACATTTAAAAAATTGAATAGATATTAACACAATCTCTTTTAAAGACTGTGATAATCAGTTTTGACATTTAAGATATGACTATTTCAAAGTAATGAAGTTACCTTCTTACCTGGTTCATTCCCAAAGTTTGCTTCCTCATTTGACAAAACTAACCTGAAGTGAAAAACAAAAAATACATAGATTTTAGTTAAAATATATTTGGGAGTCATAGTCCACAAACAGTTATATATGGTTTTACTTATGTATTTAAGGTTTTTGCCATAGGATGTATGTGCTCACTACAGAGAGAGAGAGAGAGAGAGAGAGAGAGAAAGAAAGAGAAAGAGAAATCACCCCTCGGAGGGGATAGCCATGCTACAATTCCTTCATCTCCATACTCCTCTCGGGATTTGGGGCATGCGCACACACCCACCCAGTGTGATTTTCACACTGCTGGGTCCAGGACTTGAACCACAGTCAGCCATGTGGGCATCCAGAGCTTTAACCACTATACCACCCACTGGCCCCTGTATATGGTTTTTAAAAATGTTTTTAACCCAGAAGATATATAAAATAGTTGTCTGGTGTATCTGCTAAACATCTGTATATGAAAGAATGTTCTACTGCTTCTAAAGATCTACAAGACTGTGAAAACCTTTCACTCCTGTTCTTTCTTTTTTCTTTTTTTGGAGAGGTTTTTCTTATTGGGTGCGTACACTAGCCAGAAAGACAGAGAGAGACAGAGAGATAGAAAGCCAGAAATCACCCCCTGGGGGGATGGCCACGCCCCAATCCCTTCTCCTCCATTCTCCTCTTGGGATCTTGGGCACGCATGCACACGCGCCTGGCGTGAGTTTAAGTCACCGGGTCTGGGACTCGAACCGAGGTCGACTACATGGGAGTCCAGCAACGTAGCCATTACACTAACTGCTGGTCCCATCAATAAACTTTTACTGAGTATCTTCCAAATGCCAGGTGTCGTGCTCCACACGGTAGGCCCATCTTAAGAACCTCTGTCACCGTGGCCACAGATGGCTTTGTTTTCAAGCACTGGAGGGTTTTTGTTCAAGAGCACGTGGAAACTAAATAGAAGGAATAAAGAACTCGAGAAAAAAAAAACAGGGTATTTTATTTTGAAGAACAAAGTGGAGCCAGCTGGTGGCATGGTAAAGGCAGCTGGATCCCACATGACCAACTGCATGGTTCCAGTACTGGACTCAACAGCTTGAAAAACGTGTTAGGCACATTTGTGTGTGTGCTCAAGATCTGAAAAAGAGTGTGGAAGAGAAGGGGTTGCAGTGTAGTCATCCCCCTGAGGGTCTTTTCTCACTTTTCTCTCTACTTCTCTGTTTCTCTCTAGTAGCACACACTGTAGCAAAAAAACTAAAAAATAAATAAATAAAAGTTTGCAAAAGAAGACACATTAACCTAAAATCTCAATGAACACAGGTTGAGTATCCATTATCTGAAATACAAGGACCACAAGTGTTTTGGATTTTTTTAAATATTTTCAGGTTTTGATATATATTGCACATATGTAATGAGGTATCTTAGAGATGGGACTCAAGTTCTAAATAGGATATACATTTATGTTTTATATATACTTTATATACATGCCCTAAGGTAATTATATATTTCTGTATTGCAGCATTTTGACATCACACAAGCTTAGATGTGTAATTTTTCACCATGGTATTATGTTGGTGCACAGTTTTGAAGTTTGGAACATTTTAGATTTACAGATTGGGTGTGGTCAACCTGTACTAATTTTGGATATTGACAGCGAATCATCAAAAAGTGAGGCAAAAAAA
>NW_006159858.1:5142468-5146094 GCF_000334495.1 Tupaia belangeri chinensis
AGAGGAGAATGGAGGAGAAGGGACTGCGGCATGGCCATACCCCTTGGGGGGTGATTTCTCACTTTCTGTCTTTCTGTCAGTCTCTGTCTTTCTGGCGAGCGCATGTACCCTATAGCAAAAACCTCTCAAAAATAAAAAATTGAACATAGAATTTATTTATTTATTTATTTAGTCATTACTCCTGGGCATAACCTCACAATTACTGATACTGGAAGTTGTTTTTAATACATCTTCGAGGATACTTAGAAAGTAAGAAAGTCCTGGGCCTGCCCTGTAACTTCATAATTAAGGGAGCTAGGTCCCACATGCCTAACCGTGATCTGAATCCCAGTCCCAGCAGCTTGGGAAAAAAATGCCGTGTGTGTATGTGTGTGTGTGTGTATGTGTGTGTGTGTGTGTGTGTGTACATGCCTAAGATCCCGACAGGGCGGAGAAATGGAAGGGAAGGGATTGTGGTGTGATCATGCCCACGGGGGGTGCTTTCTCCCTCTCTCTCCCTGTCTCTGTCTGGCAAGTGCACCCACCTTCTGGCAATTGAAAAATAAAAAGTAACAGCATTTATTTGCAAACGCAACAATAAACCCACAGAGAAAACTGATACTTATGACGTGGAATGAAATTTCCAGTGACAGCATACACAAATGTTTTTTTAAGTAACTTGGATGGAAGAGAAGGTGAAGTGCTTGGAAGTCTGTTAGTTAACTTTAAAAAATAGCTCCCATAATGTTAAAGTTGCATGAGAAGATTTTGAATCAAACTTTCATGAAATGTGAGAATGAAAAAAGTTATTAAATTAATACATTTCATGTAACATAATTTGAAGTGGCAATATATAAGCAAGTTAGTAAGTTTAATTTTTAACTAGATACTTAATAAATTTAATGCATAATTTGACATTTGTTAAATGTTAATTCTAAAACATCAATATAGTCTAGTTAGCCTAAAAATTGGCTTGTATTTCTCCATAGAGAAAAATAGAGAAATGCTTTATATTTAGCACCACCTTCTACTGAATAAACGTATGCTTTGTCACTGGGCTTTATTTCTGGTTCGTGCAATCTGGTTAAAATGAGAATTAAGTGGCAGCTCTGAAAAGATGTGCATGGCAAGAATCCCTATTGGTAACAAGTTCTAGTTCCATCTGTGTTGCTTTGCAGATAGTTTGTTTCAAGATGGGGGTCTCCCTGAGTCCCAGTCCTGCCTCAGCCCCTGAAGTAGCTGGAACTACAAGCATGTGCTACCACACGTGCCTTTTTGGGTGGGCTGGGAATCAAACTTGAGCCCTCTCATGTGCCCTCAGGCTGCCAGGTAGCAGCATCTACCAGTGTGCTATTAGGGCTGAACCTGGAGACAGAGTTTAATAACCCATCTCACAGTCTAGCATCTGCCCCTCTCTCCAGCTCATTCTTCTGGGAGTCACTGGAGGTATTCACAACTCTTAATATGAGAGTGGGAATCCCAAATGATGGAATCTGCAATAATCCCCACCATCTGTTTGGTATTCCTGTCATCTCCTATGACACACACACACACGTCTTCAAAAGAAATGTTCGATGTTGACTGGGAAAATGATACAGAAATACTCGGTAAGCCAGAGAAGATACTATTCTTTCCACATATATCCTATGGTGGTAACCAGGACTTCTATAATAAAATGATCACTTTTGCCTGCTTACTTATTGAGATTTTTAGTAAGAAAATTGCCTTCTATTTGTTCTTCTTTGTGGTCTTCAGTCAGCTTGCTTGAAGTATCTTGTAGTCGCTAAGGATAAAAAATTCACTGTTTAGCAGATGGGAAGAATCTGTTTCTGCAAACAAAATGAGAACAATAATTCTGAAAAAATAAATAAAGAGTAGTTCTGAACTAGACAGAGAGAGGGATGGGGTATGTTTGCTAACGTAATTTGGACCGTGCCCCTGCACAGATTTATCCTGGCTGCCTGTGGGAGTCACGCGCACTGTGACATGCCAGCCACAGGCTGTTTGACAGCTCCTCGATGAGCCTAAGGAAGACTTCAGCAGTGTTGCTAGCCTGGACCAAAATGCTCTAAATACAACTGAAGATTTTCACCTTCAATTCTGAGCAGAAATTAGATATGAAATTTGCCAAAATACACATTATGCTATCCAGTAAATGGTTCAATACAGAAAAAGTAACATCAAAACAACAATAAAACCTAATTCAAGGGCATCTTTTGGACTAGAAATCCCATGCTGGCTTTGTGGCCTAGTGGTTAAGGAAACTAGATCCTACACGGCCGATTGAATAGGTCAAGTCTCAAACTCAGCACTTCAAAAACAGTGGGCACATGGGACAAGCAGATGGCATAGTGGTTAGGTTGCCGGACTCCCACATGGCCAACCATGGTTTGAGTCCCAGACCTAGTGGTTTCAAAATCACCCACAGCATGTGTGCATGTGTACCCAAGATCCTGAGAGGAGAATGGAAGAGAAGGGATTGCGGTGTTGCCATCTCCCTGGAGGGTGATTTCTCACTTTCCCTCTCACTGTGTGTGTGTGTGTCTGTCTGTCTGTCTCCCTAGCTTCCCCCCTCCCCCCGCGAGTGCAGATGCCCAGGCAAAACCTCTCAGAAAAAAAAAAAAAAAAGATAATAATAATGGTAAGCACAAGTATAAGTGTGCCCCACATCCTGACAGGATGGAGAAACTGAGAAGGGACTCAGGATGACCACACCCCATTGAGGATGCTTTTCCCCTTTCCCTCTCCATCATCCTCTGGCGAGTGCATGTACCCTCCGAAAAAATTTAAAAATAAGTGACTCAACATAATAAAAGAGTATTTTTTAAAATATCAGGGACCAGGAAGTGGCACAGTAATTGAGGTGCTGGACTCCCAAATGACCAACCATGGTTTAAGTCCCAGATCCGATGGCTTGAAACACGACAGGCACACGTGTGTATGCCCAAAATCCCAGGAGAATGGACAAGGGATTGTAGTATGACCATCATCTCTGGAAGATGATTTCTCCCTTTCTCTCTCACTGTGTCTCTCTATCTCTGGTGAGTGCACACACACTATGGCAAAAACCCTAAAAAAAAAAATAAATGAAAAAATCCAAATCATAGGAATATATAGTTGCAAAATATGAACCCATCACAGCTACTACAACCAGTTTGAGCAAACCAAAACCAACAAAAATCTCTAGCTCTATTGAAAATAAGGCAGGGTTCCAGCAGATGATGTAATGGTTATGTTGCTGGATTCCCATGTAGTCAACTATGGTTTGAATCCTGGATCTGGTGGCTTAAAACTCACACCAGGCGTGTGTGCATTAGTGCCCAAAATCCTGAGAGAAGACTGGAGGAGAAGGGACTGCAGCATGGCCATCCCCGTCAAAGGGTGATTTCTTGCTTTCTGTCTCTCTGTCTCTTTGGGGTACACACGTACCCTATAGCAAAACTCTCTTTAAAAAAAAATAAAAATAAAAGGCAGAATAGTAAATTAAAGGTACTGTGACAGCCCAAAACTGAAGACGTGGTTATCACAGTGTGACCCTGCTGGATAACTCATATGCAAAGAAGGTGCTAAGAAGATGCGCAAACACTAAAACCATTCTAACTATAGCCAGAGAGCTACTTCCACACCTACACTGCAGGAGAGCGGTT
>NW_006159858.1:5146365-5146757 GCF_000334495.1 Tupaia belangeri chinensis
CTCACTAAACCCTTCGTCTCTTCAGCTACAAACACATATAACAACTATCGCCGTAATCATTTGGTCTCATGAACCATGACTCTGACATCAGTATAAAACAACAACATTTTTCTTTAACTTCTAAAATTGTCAGGTAGCTCAACTGATCTTTTTTTTTTTTCTTTTTTTTTGAGAGGCTTTTTGCTATAGGGCACGTGCGCTTGCCAGAAAGACAGAGACAGACAGAGGCAGAGAGCAAGAAATCACCCCACAGTGGGGACGGCCATGCCGCAATCCCTTCTCCTCTATTTTCCTCTCGGGATCTTGGGCACGCACGCACACACACCCCACCTGAGTTTAAGCCACTGGGTCCAGGACGCGAACTGCAGTCGACTACATGGGAGTCCAGCGAC
>NW_006159858.1:5146996-5148102 GCF_000334495.1 Tupaia belangeri chinensis
GGCTACATGGGAGTCCAGCGACATAGCCATTACGCTAACTGCTGGTCCCTAAACTGATCATTTTTGAGAACACTACTGTATCCATCACTTTTTCCTCTTAAAGGTTTCCCTTCCATAGCCTTTTCTTCTATCCTTTGCATTTTAATTTTCTTTTCACTTTCTCACTCTCTTTCCGCTGTCCTACGGCGATCTCTGCCTGCCAGCTGTATTCCCACATATTTCAGTGTTGCTAGCGGCATTCTGAATCGGGGAGGTTCTGATCCTTGGCTGAAGGAGTACAGAAAAATGCTTCCCAAGGTTTTATAAATTTGAAGCAAGTCTTAGCAAAAAAAAAACAGTTTAATATTATCACCCAGATGAAGTATAATACATCTAAACAAGAGAACATGGGCAGAAATACCTTGAAAGCTACAAAATCATATGGATGAAAGCCAATACAGGCCTCGTGGATTTGGGACATCATCCGGGCTGTCTTCTCCCAGAATCCGAGCAGTGTTCTCTGCAGAAAAAGGAAAGTTGGCAGTACAGTTCTGCTCTTCTCCACGGTTTCCTCAGTGTTACATTTCCTCACTAGTATATTTGATCAACAGTTGCCAATTAATAATAAACAGGAACTAAGTTAAAATTTGCAAGATTGAGCCATCTGAAATTTCTGTAAATCATAATTCTTTTTTTTTATTTTTTAAATTTTAAAATGAAGGAGAAGGGATTGCGGCCTGGCCATCTCCCCTGGGGGAGTGATTTCATTTTTTTTTCTGGAGAGGATTTTGCTATAGGGTGCGTGCACTCACCAGAAAGACAGAGAGAGACAGAGAGACAGAAAGTGAGAAATCACCCCCCAGGGGGGATGGCCATGCCACAATCCCTTCTCCTCCATTCTCCTCTCGGGATTTTGGGCATGCACGCACATGCACCCAGCATGGGTCCGGGACTTGAACCATGGTCGACTACATGGGAGTCCAGTGACACAGCCATTATGCTAACTGCTGGTCCCTGTAAAAAGTAATTCTGGGGCCGGCAGGTGTCGTGGTGGTTAGGGGTGCTGGACTCCCACATGGTCGAATGCGGTTCAAGTCCTGGACCTGGTGGCTTAAACTCATGCTGGG
>NW_006159858.1:5148306-5176977 GCF_000334495.1 Tupaia belangeri chinensis
GGTGATTTCTCACTTTCTGTCTCTCTGTCTCTCTCTGTCTTTCTGGCGAGCACACGCGCCGTATAGCAAAAACCTCTCCAAAAAATAATAATAACAACAAATAAAATTAAGTAAGTAAAATAATTTAAAAAATCATAATTCTGCCTGAAATCCTGCCTCTGGGTCTGCATATACATGTATCTGTATCCAGCACTAGAAAGTATGCTGGAGTCCCTAGAAAGGTACGAGAAGTTAAATGATGGATCAAAATACCCGAGGGAGCCAACGAGAGGTGTTAAAAGCATAAAAATACCAATCTCTATAAGAGAAGGGGCACATATATAGCTTTTTATGTTGGCAAGCGTATATAACCATTAAAATTGGAGAAATGTACTATTTGCTACAAAACTTGGCCTTTCATCTAGAGTTCAAGGAAAACTTGCCCAAAAAAAAAAAAAAAAAAAAAAAATTCTCTAACTAACTCGAGTAACTGGTTACTGGAACTTTTCCTTGCTGCTTAAGGAAAGCACTTTTCAAAGTGAGAGGGATGAATGAGAGAAGAAAGGGAAACTAACACTACCGTGTTCTGGTGGTGTGCTACAGGGATGGCCAAATACACTTTAATTTTCAAGTGCATTCTCTCCTTTTTTAAAAAGGTTATTTATTTCCAGAGGGGTGGGGGTGTCCTCCACAGGGTCCTCACACTGCTCTCTTCCCCTCAGCTCTGCTACCAGCCAGGATCCCAGGAGTGCCCACAGGCCCACGTGGCATGTTGAGGCAGACCTGGGACATGGACCCAGGGCCTCCCCACGTCTTCTGCAGCATCGCGCTACCTGTGCCACCGCGGCTGGGCCAGCAGGCGCACTCTTCCTTAGTTCCTGAATTCCACAGTTCTGAACTGAATCAGGACAATTCCTGAGGAACGGCAGTGAATGTTCATTTCTTTGTTTGTCTCTTTCATAAGTGCAGTTTACTCTGTTTTGCTACATAGAAGTATACATTAAAATCATTTATCACGGGACCAGCAGATGGCATGATGGTTTTTTTGCTGGACTCCTACCTAGTCGACTGCAGTTTGAGTCCTGGACCCAAAGGCTTGAAACTCATGCTGGACGCATGTGCAGATAATTGAGAAGATAATTGAGGAGAAGGGATTGCAGCATGGCCATCCCCTCTGGGAAGTGATTTCTCACTTTCTGTCTCTCTGTCTCTCTATCTGGCGAGTGCACGTGCCCTATAGCAAAAACCTCTCTAAAAAAAAATCATTAATCACTGGTTATTAGTTTCTAAGTTTTCCATTGTATGTTTTTAATGTGCGGTTTGGGGTATATAACCACAGCTGAGACTTCTGAGGTTGAAGTGCTATGGGATGGAGACTTGGCAGAATGAAAAGGACACACAACCTAGAATTAGAAAATAGATATTTTTTTCCTTAGAGATTTTTGCTATAGGGCACATATGCTCACCAGAGAGACAGAGAGAGACAGAAAGCGAGAAATCACCCCCCAAGAGGGATGGTCATGCTGCAATCTCCTCCATTCTCCTCTTGGAATTTTGGGTGCACATGTACACACGCCCAGTGTGAGATTTAAGCTTCCAGGTCCAGGACTCGAACCACAGTCAACCAACCACATGGGAGTCCGGCACCTTAACTACTATGCCACCTACTGGCCCCAGAAAATAGGGGTTTTTTTTTGTTTGTTGTTTGTTTTGGAGAGGTTTTTGCTATAGGGCACGTGCACGCGCCAGATAGAGAGACAGAGAGACAGAAAGCAAGAAATCACCCCCCAGGGAGGATGGTCACACCGCAATCCCTTCTCCTCCATTCTCCTCTCGGGATCTTGGGCATGCACACGCGCCCGGCGTGAGTTTTAAGCCACTGGGTCCGGGATGCGAACCGCAGTCGACTACGTGGGAGTCCAGCGACACAGCCATTATGCCAACTGCTGGTCCCTGAAAAACAGGTTTTTAAGCCCAAAACTGATGTTTACTTTTATTCTCACAGCTTTCCTTTCATCATCCATAAAACAACAGAAAGGTTTTCAAACTTTTCAGCACCTTTCTTCAAATGTAATTGTATGTAAAAGTTCAAAACCATAAGTGGGGCAGCTGTGGGTGACCAGGGCTGATGGGCCTTGAAGTGTGCCTCCTCCACATTCCCCTTTCCAATCTCAAATGCTGAAGAGAACAATGCGCCAGGTAGACAGTCTTCTGAGGTCTTTTTCAGTTTAGAACTTCATGATTCTCTGACTGTCATAAGTTAATTAGAGCAGAGTCAAATAAATTTGATGATTTATATAATTTTTTTCCACACTTTTCAGTCAACTTTCAAAAGGGAATCTGGCCCTTAAGTGCAAAGACGTGGAGTGGGTACCTGGTAGGTAGTGAGAGAGTGTGATAGCATATTGCAGCGACTAGCTCCAAGCAAATCCACTTTCTGACAAACATCCATCTTCAACTTGTCAAAAGAAGCTTTGCTATTTCTCACTTGGATTTGTACCTGCAATCACAAAAATGTTAATTATTATTACCAAAAGAAAACCATATAAATACAGCATACAGAATCAGACTGTTTTCAGATATATAAAACTGTAACAAAGAAGATTAGTTCTCAAAAAAAATGTACTACTAATATGATAAATGATGAAAATTTTGTCTATTTTTAGTAATTTTAAGAGTCTTTTTTCTCTAGTAAATATCATTTTTCTTTCACATATTTCTAAGATTTTTGCCATAGGGTGTGTGTGCTCATTGGAGAGAGAGAGAGAGAGACAGACAGTAAGAGGGAAAGTGAGAAATCACCCCACAAGGTGGATGGCCATGCCTCAGTTCCTTCTCCTCCTGGGATTTTGGGCATACACACACACACATACACACACACATACCCACACACACACACACACACACGTCCAGCATGATTTTCAAGCTGCCAAGTCCAGGACTTGAACCAAAGTCGGCCATGTGGGCGTCCAGCACCAAAACCTCCATGCCACTTGCTAGACCCAGAAGATACTGTTTTTAAAAATTATTTAGTTATGGGGCCGGCAGGTGATGTGGTGGTTAAAAGCACTGGATTCCCACATGGCCAACCATGGTTCAAGTCCCAGACCTGGCAGCTTGCCTTCTTACTTTCCCTTTCTCTCATTCTGGTCAAACTAAAAAATAATAACAACAAATGGAATTAAATAAATAAATCTTTAAAAATTATTTTATTCATTATTATCATTATTTTCTTTAAGTACATTATAGGGCATGTGTGCTCACCAGAGAGAGAAAGAAAGATAAAATGAGAAAGAAAGCCACCAGATCCAGGACTCGAACCATGGTAGGCCATGTAGGAGTCTAGAACCTAAACCACCATGCCACCTGTTGGGCCCTCTAATAGGTAGATATCTTTGTGCTGAAAAAAATATGAAATGATAGGTCAAAAGTATATAGTTAAGAAAAAAAAAGTATTCCAAATAAAAAGCTAAAACTATTTATGGATAATATTTAACTAAGAGCAATGAAACAAATGGGAAGGGACCCAAAAATGTTGAGAAGTATTAATATTTCTGGGTCTGACCCGACAGTGTAGTGGTTAAGTGGTATGCACAGAGAGCCAGGTCCCACATGGCCAACTGTGTACCTAATCCTGGCCCTGGCAGCTTGGAAATTGCTTCAGGTACACTGTGCATGTGTGCCCAAAATCCTACGAGATGAAGAAGTGAAGAAAAAGGGACTAGGGACCAGCAGTTAGTATAATGGCTATGTCACTGGACTCCCATGTAGTCGACCGCAGTTCGCGTCCCAGATCCGGTGGCATAAAACTCATGCCGGGCGCGTGTGCGTGCGTGCCCAAGATCCCTAGAGGAGAATGGAGGAGAAGGGATTGTGGCGTGACCATCCCCCCTGGGGGGTGATTTCTCGCTTTCTGTCTCTATGTCTCTCTCTGTCTGTCTGGTGAGCGCACGCGCCCTATAGCAAGAAACTCTCCAAAAAAAAAGAAAAAGGGACTGTGGAGCCAGCAGGTGGGGGTGGTTTTTTTCTTGCAACAAATCCTGAAAGTCCAAGTAAATACAATTAAGGAACAGCTAAGAGGCACAGCTATTGGGGTGCACACTGCTAATACACTGTGCTCCACAGGCTGGCACATGGGAGGCTTGGGTTCAATTTCTGATCCAACTCAAAAGCTGGGCAGGGTGATGTATACTTATAAACCTAGCCAGGAGTCTGAGGCAGGAAGAGCCAACATATCGAGACTTTCCCTTTAAAAATAAAGTGTTATAAGGGGCCCAGAAAATATTAATAAAAAAGGTTGATGGGGAGGACTGGCAGGTGATATGGTAGTTAAGGGCACTGGAATCCCACATGGCCAACTGCGGTTCGAGTCCTGGACCTGGTGGCTTGCTTTCTCACTTTCTCTCTCTCTCATTCTGGTCAAGTTAAAATAAATAAATAAATAAATAGAGTTAAATAAAATAATGCTTTCCAAAAAATTAAAAAAAGGATTGATGGGGAGGGGATGCCTTTCAAAGAGTAAAAATAAAAGTGAGAACCCTTTGTACTTGAGTCAAGATCTTCAAGCAAACAAGAATTCATAAACACGTTTTTCAAAACTAGTCTGACATTGCATTATCTCAATTAAATTATCCTGTAGCCATTCATTTTTTATGTACCAAGAAAAGGAAAACAACACATTTTCATACTTTTCTGAACTTTTCCATTTGTTTCAAGGTGTCTGGGTCCAGTTCTTGGGATACATCTTTCATCCACAGCAGAGCCCCTCTGTATTCCGTGCGTGCTTGCTCCATCCGATTGATTGTCATCAATGTGTCCGATACTGCCCGCTGACTGAATGTTGCCACTTCTTGCTTAAGCCGAGACAGAGGGGTACACAGGGCCAGTCTAATGGCAGAGAGGTAGAAATCAGAGGCTTGGGCATCCCACAAGAAAACAGAACAAAGGTTGGGGATTTTTTCCTAATAAGTTTCTTCAGTTGAATTTCTATTTTTTAGTTTGTGATTTGTGTGTGTTTAATTGTTATATGTACATCTGTTTTTCGTTGTTTTTGTTTCGTTTTTGCCAGACAGCAAATGCACTCAAAGGAGGAGGTGGAGTGAAAAAGCCGCACTCCCGCCCCACAGAGAATGGTCACACCACGAGCTATTTTTTTCCATCTCTCCTTCCTTATGGGAGTTTGAGCACGCATGCACATGCACCCAGTGTGTTTTTCAAATGCTGGGTTTGGGATCTGAACCACGCATTTGGCCATGTAGGACCCTGTAACTTTAACCACCATGCCGTGAGATGGCCCAACTGTTCTACATCTTTAAAACAAAGGTTTTATTAAAACAATACAAAGCATATTTGCTACCAAGTCTATAAATAGGTAATAATTGGGTCATCAGAAAAGTTATTATGTATTTTTCTATGCAAAAATGCATCATGACTTTTCCAAAGGTCCAATGTTAAGAAGCATAAACAGGGCCAGCAAAAAATGTGGTAGTTAAGGTGACTGGCTCCCTTAACCATGGCTGACTTTACGGTTCAACTCCTGGAAGTGGCAGCTTGAAAAAAACACTGGGTGCGTGTGCGTGTGTGCCTGAAGTCCTGAGAGAAGGGACTGTGGTGTGGCCATCCCCTCTGGGGAGCTCTTTCTCACCTTTCCACTCTCTTTCATTCTGTCTCTAGTAAGTGCATGTTTTCTGTAGCAAAATAAGTAAATAAATAAAGAGAAGCCTAAATAAATTTTAAAAACAACTAAGAACATATAGCTAACTTTGAATTATTAATAAAGATGTAGCTACACCTCATCCTTTTTTTTTTACTTTGGGAATATATTATTTTTGTAACATTCTAGATGTTAATCCATATATAAATAAACTGCCAAGCAAATCTCCCACTTAGAAAAAGAGTTTTGAGGGTATTAGTGAACTTGCATTCATAAAGCATGATCCAATTAAGAAAGACTTTCATTTGATAAGTTCAGAAAAACAAAGGTTTAGAAGAGCAGATAACTGGGACCCAACAGACGATGTAGTAGCTACATCGCTGAACTCCCACATGACCAACCACAGTTTGAGTCCCGGGCCCAGCAGCTTCAAACTCATGCTGGGTGTATATGTGTGCATGCCCAAAATGCCAAGAGGAAAATGGAAGAAAAGGGATTGTGGCATAGCCATCCCCCGAAGGAGGGGAGGTGATTTCTCGCTTTCTGTCTCTCTAGCGAGGGCACGTGCCCTATAGCTAAAATCTCTCAAAAAACAAAAACAAAACAACAACAACAAAAAGAAGAGCAGATAAAAATGCTAGGAGAACAAGAGTGGAGTTGTTAGCAGCTAAGAGTGAGGACAAAAAAACAAGTGTGTAAGGAACACAATCAACTCCAACTCTTCTGCTCTGCTTTTGACTTAGTGGCACGGGAGGGCCCTGTCACTTCCTCAAGATGGCCTTCTGCGTTGATGAGGTGTTTCAGAAGAAAGACACTAGGACATCATTACTCAGGTCTGATAAGGTCTGTTCTAATTTTTTTTTGGTCTGAACTACAACATTTGGTGCTACATTTAGTAATTACAGGAGATTCTTTGCAGCAGGTATCTTGATGCTAAAAACTGTAAAGTAATAAATGGAGAGCATGGAATTAAAAAGACAAAGACTTCTCCAATTTAAGAAGGGCCATGAAAGAAAGGCCATGATGGCTCAGGCAGGAGGTGCTGCTGTGAAACGTGGGATCGCCAGGCTTGGATCCCAAGTTGATCTAAACGTGCCAGGCACAGCCCTGGGCACGCCCATGATCCTGGCTTGCTGAAAGGCTGTGGGCTGGGGATCATGGCGTGGCAAGACCTTGTAAAGGCTGCCTATCCCTCCCTCTCTCTCTCTTTCTTATGAAAAGAAGGAACGAACCAACAAATGTGCTTGGGAAAAAGAAAATTCCAGAATATTCATTGAAAGCATAGTATTGAAAAAGTGGAAGAAAAAATTAAAAATATACATATCTAAAATGCTAGCCATTCTGTAACTGTTACATTAAACCACTTAAAGAGTATAAACAGAATGACTTACATTAAACCACTTAAAGAGTATAGACAGAATGACTTACATATTTGTTCAATACTTTATCGTCATTCCCTCTGATAATATATATATTTTCAAGAATTGTTTTTCTTTATTTTTGGTTAACATTTTAAACACCTGTAAGGCATGACAGTAACTACGTAAGGGGAAGATAAGGTTTCTTTCTACTTCTAAGTGTGGTACTGTGATACTTTAGGCACTAAAGCAGAGCTAGTAATGTTTTTCTAATTCTCACATCAGCCTGTTTTAACAGATCGAGGTCATGTTTGTTGTAAGATGTATGTAGCCTAACATTAACTTTGTGGTCTAAAGAAATGTTTACCTGTCCAAGCCAGATTTCATAGTAGACCAAATCTTTTGTTGTTGAAGTGTTCTAAGCTATACTTTGATGTTTGAAAGAATTATTTGTTAAAATGCTTTTCAGTTTCATTCCTAAGATCTACTTTTTAAACTTTCCATACCCTGTAGTTATCATTCTTCATATATTAGTCTTAGTCCTTTAGAAATAGGTTAAGGTGAAGTAGCTTGAGGGAAGAACTCTCCACAGGGCTTGTTTTCCAAAGAAAAGTGTTTAGAAGAACATAATTATAAGCCAATATGAGTATGTTGAAAGCTGTGGGAAAAGTAACTCAGTGAGGCTTATGAATGGAAGTGTGTCCAAATAATACTCTGCTTAAAGAGGTGGTAACGGGGACCAGCACTTAGCGTAATGGCTGTTGCTGGACTCCCATGTACTCACGGTTTGCATCCCGGACCCAGTGGCTTAAAACTCATGCCAGACGCATGTGCGTGTGTGCTCAAGATCCCAAGAGGAGTATGGAGGAGAAGGAATTGCAGCGTGGCCATCCCCCCTGGGGGGGTGATTTCTCGTTTTCTCGATTTCTCATTTCTCTCTGTCTGTCCGGCGAGCGCACATGCCCTATAACAAAAAACTCTCCCAAAAAAAGGGAAAAAAAAAAAAAAAGAAAAGAAAGAGGCGGTAATGAATACAGATGAATAAAAGAAAAAAAAAAGTATAAATACAGGGTCCAGCAGGTGGCATGGTGATTAAGGTGGCTGGACTCCCACATGGCCGACCATGGGTACAGTCCTGAACCTGGTGGCCTGAAAATCATGCTGGGTGCGTGTGTGTGAGTGCCCAGAATCCTGGAAGGAGAGTGAAAGAAAAGGGTTGTGGCACTGCCATTCTCTCTCACTGTCTGTCTCTCTGACGAGCATACGTACCTTATGTCAAAAAACCTAATAAATAAATAAATAAATAAAAAAATCAGCCAGCCAGCCAGCCAGCCAGCCTAACACCTATTTCTGGGAAGTAAATAAGCAAAACTACTAATTCTTAAATAATTAGTTTATTTATTTTTTATTATTTTTAAATAATTATTTAATTTTATTTATTCATTCATTTTCATTTTCATTTGACAAGAGAGAACTACAGAGAGAGAGAGAAGGAAAATGAGAAAGCAAGCCACCAGGTCTGGGAATTGAACTGTGGTCAGCCATGTGGGAGTGTCCAGCCCCCTAACCACCTGCTGTTCCCCTTAAATAATTATTTTAGATGAAAAATTACTAAGTAAGAGTTAGGCCTCAGGGCTGGCCTGTGGCCTGGTGGTGAAAGGAATCAGATCCCACATTGCAGACTGTGTGGTTCAAATTTTTGCTCTGGCAACTTGAAAAACACTCTGGATGCATGTGTGTGTGTGTGTGTGTGTAAAACCCGGACAGGATGGAGAGGTGGATGAGAAGGGACTGTGGCATAACCATGCCCCATTAGGAAGTGCCTTCTGCACATGCACCCTCCGGCAAATAGAAAAAAAAAACGATTTAGGCATCAAAACAATCATATACTGCAATATATTTCTCTCTTCTTTAACCTATTGTTGGAATGACTAATGACTTCTACAGATATGAGTACATTATGTCAAAACTATCATATTGATGAAAGATGTAAGGAAAATGAAAAACCGTGGGAGACCTTTGCTTGGCTGAAGAACAGAGTGCCTTGCCAGTGGCATCCATCATTCTGCCAGCTTGAGTTGCATCCCGTTCTCCTTGAAACTTTAAAAAGAGCCCCAGCTCATTTTCTTCTTCTGATATAGCTAGGAAAAAAATGACAGAATTAATGGTTTCATTCCATAATTTGTTTAAAACACACACATAACTAAAATTCTCACAGCAGTAACTCTCTATACTAAGAATGACTTGGGGGAGGAAAAGGAAAGACTTCCTTTAAAAAGTTTCTTTCTAGGACCAGCAGGTGGCATAGAGGTTAAGGCACTGGATCCCACAAGGATGACTGTGGTTCAAGATCTGACCCTGTGGTTTGAGAATCATGCCAGGGTGCATGTGTGTGCATACCTGAAAGTCCAATATTGGAAGAGAAGCGACTATGGTGTGGCCATTCCACCTGGGGGAGGGGGTGACTTCTCACTCCATCCCCCTCTAGCAAGCACACATGCCCTATACCAAAAAACTAAAAATAAATAAATAAATAAAAGTTTATTTCTTCAGAGAGAGAGAAGTACTTTCAACAGGGTCTCACCCTGTGATCCCACTCCACTGCAGCCTTCCCAGTCAGCCAGGACCATGGATATGTGTGTGGCTGGCATGTACACATCGACCTGGGAACCAAACCCTGTTTTCCATATGGATCCAGCATTGCCAAGTGGCGTGATGGTTAAGGTGCTGGACTCCCACTTGGCCGACCATGGTTGCAGTCCTGGTCCTGGCAGCTTGTTTTCTCATTTTCCCTCTCTCTCTCTGGTAAATACTCATGCCCAACAGTAAATTTTAAAATAATAATAAAAAATAAAATTAATCTTTAAAAATAAAATAAAATGCAAATTCTTGGGTCCCATTTTCACAGGTTTTTTATTATTATATAGACCATAGATTAGTTTATGTTTAATGCCCATCATGCCATGAATTCCTAGGGAATAGGTTCCAGAAGCTCCCTTTCCACTGGTTCTCACATAATGTTCTTCTCTGGGTGGAGCAGGCTGGTGCTTTAGTTGAACCCAGGTACCTTTCTCTTTGGCTTCCTTCTTTTTCTGGTCATTTTCCTTCATGTGTTTTAAGAAGCTATCTCTGTTCTTAGATTGCCTAATAGGCTCACTATGCACATTGATTCTCTTGGCAAGAATCTTGCCCTGAACTTGTTTGTTCACAACAATGCCAACAGCATGCTGGGTAACATTGTAGACTCTTCCAGCTTTGCCATGATAACATTTGTGGGACATTCCTTTTTGAACAGTACCCACTCCTTCCAAGTCTACAATATCACCTTTCTTGTAGATTCACATATATGTTGCCAAAGGAACTACTCCATGTTTTCTAAAAGGCCTAAAGAACATATATCGGGTGCCTCTCCTCTTCCGTGTTCGTCATTTTTGGTTAATTACTGGAAGATGGTGGTTCTGGCCAAAAAGAAGGCCCATTTTCATGGATTTTGATCTTACAGGTCTGGAGACATGCTTTTTTATTTTTTACAAGTACTCCAGATGGTTACAATGCAGT
This sequence comes from Tupaia belangeri chinensis, assembly GCF_000334495.1. Lineage (NCBI taxonomy): Eukaryota > Metazoa > Chordata > Mammalia > Scandentia > Tupaiidae > Tupaia > Tupaia belangeri. The sequence continues at coordinate 5,158,855 of NW_006159858.1, forward strand.
GAATCCATGAACCTACTTCACTTTGGGAAAGTCTGATCTTTAGTGACTAAATAAATAAATAAAACCTAAAAGTAAAAAATAAAATAAATCCACAAATGAAACATTTTCAAATGTGCAGAGATAGCACTGCAGGATCATTGCTTCCTACAAATAGTTTCCTATTTAAACTTGTTAACTTATTCTTAACTCCCATCCTGGCTTCAGTTACCTAAGCTTAGTATCCCGCACCTACAGATGTCCACAATTCTGCTACAAAAATCCTAAAAGTTGTCATCTAGTGCAGTGCTACTCAAGCATGGCCATGGAACAGTTCCAGTCCAGACTCATCTGGTAACCAGTCTGTGACAAGTTAGGGACCAGAGGGTAAATGTATAGAGATTTGTCAAATCTAATAATAAAAATGTGAGCTTATATTTTACATGTCTTTCTTAATTTCATTTTTCTAAAAATTCATTTTGCAACAGATTAAAAGTAAACCACAAACAGAAAACTGGTCCTACACCTCAGAGTTTTAGAAACAATGACCTAGTGTTGGGCAAACCTCTAACCACAGCAAGGCTGAGAGAGGAGAAAGACGATGAACTGTTTCAACTGTAAGCTTAAAGTGAACAAAGTGACAACAGTCATGCTTTTTTTTTTTTTTCCTAGTTCACTGACAGAAAACTGAAGTTAAAAACTAAAGCAAAGTCCCTAGGTATCTGTGGGGCAGCAACAGAACTCACGCCTTCTCACTTGTTGGCTCACCATTCTCTCCTTTTCTCCCTGACATGCCCACGGGGTAACCCCAGAAGAGAGCATGATGGGGGGATGGGGAGGGTATCTCCACATTCTGTAGTGTCATCTTTAATAAAAGCATGTGCTACATGATGAACAGCTAACCTGATCAAGAGTGAATAGGATTTCGAAAGGCATGTCAATATTCTGATTACTTGAGAGATATGCAAATTACATATTTTCTTTGAATCGGAACTTCATAGAATATACCTCAATAAACACTACTTGAAAAAATATTCCATTTTATGTATGTATGTACGTATGTATGTATATATATATATATATGTATGTATTTAGTTGGTCTAAAGACATACGCACTTGCCAGGAAGAGACAGACCTAGGTGCCTTAACGTCAGGCTATAGAGGTGGCCCCACAAAATATTCCTTTGAGTATGATGATTCAGAAGGTCATCTGAGAAGTTGGAGTATTTCATTATCAAGTATCTGAACTGAATTGGCATGAGCCTTACCTTTATCAATGCCAAATGGGCAGCTGAGGCTGAATCTGTGCTGTTTCTGTGTCGGGACCTGCCTGTCAAAATCTACAGAGAGCTCACCACAGGTGCTCTTCCCCCAAGATTTACAAATCAATAGTAATCCACAGCAGTTGTCTGATATTATTCCCAACTGAAGGTGGATTAATACAATATAGTCTTCAAGAAGTCACAAATTTAGAAAACACATAATGAAATCCATATATGTGCATCTCTTCTTTATACTGAAATGTTCCCTGACAGTGCTAAAAGATCTAGCAATTGCAGGACTCACAAACTTGCCAATGTTTCTTTATATTTCCATTTCCATCATAGGATTCCCTTGGTCCAATGGTTGTGATGGTCTTTCACTGTTTGGTAAAATATTAATAGTCCTTAGAAAGCTGACTCCAAATTTCCTTTTTTCCTATTATCCCCATATTAGTCACAATTCCAAAGTCTTCTGCCCATGAAAGTTGCTCTCATTCTACTTTTTTTTCTCCCTATAGGGTGCATGTGCTTGCTAGAGAGACAGAGAGACACAGAGACAGAAAGTGAGAAATCACTCCCCAGGGGAGGTGGCCATGCCACAGTCCCTCCTCCTCCAGTCTCCTCTCAGGATTTTGGGCATGCACACGCATACACCCAGTGTGAGTTTCAAGCTGCTGGGTCCAGGACTTGAATCACAGTCAACCAGGTAGGAGTCCAGCATCCTAACCACTACACCATGTGCTGGCCCCATTGTTGTTCTTTCTTTAAGCTCATTCCCGGCTCTAAATCTCTTTTCTCCACATATTCAATTTCCATAAGCCCTTTAAGTTTTACCTCAATTCCCATCTGTGGAAATAGCCTTTATGGATAAATAATCCATTTATTTTTCACTCCTAGGAATTCAAAATGATGTCTGTATCACCACTCTGAACTCAATTACATACTATTTGTATCAATTCTTATTTTGTTACAAAAAGTTGTTTCTCCAACAATTTCCTTGGGAAAAACACAGTCTTGCATATGGCAGGTATTAAAAAAATACTTGTGTAATATCGCCATATTGGGTTTCTTCCTTTAATGAGACAATATATGAGCTTTAATTATAAAACAATGAGATTAATGTATAAAATAGAACTTCACAAGAAAAACAACTTGTTAGTTGAGCAAACATTTATTGAGTACTGACTATATGCTTCACATTGTTTGTAGTCATTGGGAACACAGAAATAAGACAAATCCCTGTCTTTAAGGAGAGCTTACTCTTGTTTTGGGAAAAGAAAATAGATAAAATATATAGAATCCTGAATATTGCTAAGTAGACAGGGAGTTAGAGAGGGATATCACATTTTAGAAATTGGGTTCAGAAGAGGCCTCAGAGAGTTAGAGAGGGATATCACATTTTAGAAATTGGGTTCAGAAGAGGCCTCATTATAAAGATGACATTGGACCAGAGTAATGAAAGCAAGAGGAGAGATCCAAAGATTAAGATCTAACCTGAAGAGGTCAAGGAGATAGGCTTGTCCAGCAAGGACAGGATGTTGACAAGGACTGAGGAAAAGAGGGGCTGCAGGGAAGTGGTGTCCGGAAGCCAAGTGAAGAAAGTGTTATCAGGGAACCAGCAGTTAGCGTAATGGCTATGTCGCTGGACTCCCACGTAGTCGACCGCAGTTCACGTCCCAGACCTGGTGGCTTAAAACTCACGCCGGGCGCATGTGCGTGCGTGCCCAAGATCCCGAGAGGAGAATGGAGAAGGGATTGCGGCGTGACCATCCCCCCTGGGGGGTGATTTCTCGCTTTCTGTCTCTCTGTCTCTCTCTGTCTGTCTGGCAAGCGCACACGCCCTATAGCAAAAATCTCTCAAAAAAAAAAAGAAAGTGTTATCAAGGAGGATGGAATAATCAACTGTGTAAATAATGTGCTAGGTCAAAGTAGGACTGAGGAGTGGTCACTGGATTTACCTTTTCATGACCTTGACAAGAAATTTGGTTGAGGGGTGAGGGGTGAACTTGACCAGAGTGAGTACAAGAGAAAGTGGAAGGAAAGGCATTGAAACCAGTGTGCATGCAGACAATTATGTCAGATTTTTCTGTGCAGAGGAGCAGAGGAAAGAGGTGCTAACTACAAGGGGAAGTGGGTGTCGAGAGAGCTCTGAAGTGAGGGGAGTAAATACACGCTAGGCTCTGTGAGACAGAACAGGTCACTATAAATATATCCATATTTTATTATAAATAACTACTCACAAAATAGTTCAATAAACCATTACTTTTACATTAAATCTTTCATTTTTGAAAATGAAAACTAACACTTATGTTAAATGGAACTTATCAAATAAATTATCTATGATTTCATACCATTGAGTCTTAGCTGATATTTCTCGACTATCTTCAGAAGTTCAGTGCATGTCTCTTGAATGGAGTGAAAAACCTTGAAATATAAATTTTGTAAGGATAATTTAAAGAATCGTAAGTAAATTAAGTAAATCTAAAATATAACACTTTAAAAGCAGTTATATACATTTTCTACTAAGCATTATATCTATTTTATAGATATTATGTCTATTTCCCCTGACTGTGACATATTTCAGTTTTGGTTTTACTTCTGATGTAGAAAGCACATTTAGATTTCTCCCATGAGGACTGGAAAAAATGGTGATAAATACACAGGAGTGAATAAAAAAAGTTAAAACTACAGAGTTTGTCCTCCCCTCAGCTGCTAGCTACTAAATAGCAAAAAGGTAAATTCAATTTGAACTGCATCAAGTATTGCCAACTACAGGTGAAAAAAATGTAAATAACCTTCGAAGGTATTACCTGAGTCTGGCTTTTCACCAATACTGGTCTAAGCAAAACAAGTTAGTGAATTTACTAGGAAAAATAATGTGTAACAACATCAAATATCAATTACTTTTTATTTATTTTTGTTTGGAATTTTCCATAGACATTAATCCCTTTATTACTAGTTGATAATTGCTAACAGAAAAAACTCTAATATCCCGCAGGCTCCCATTTCAAAGTTCAGTACATGAAAACTTGAAATGAGGATCCATTGATACACACATGATAACACTGTTTGCACGTTTCTACAAATTCATGTTTTCTCAGATAAACGAGCCAGCATGGGTTTTAAAGTACAACCTCCTTCTGGGAACCAGCAGTTAGCGTAATGGCTATGTTGCTGGACTCCCACGTAGTCGACTGCGGTTCTCGTCCCGGACCCAGTGGCTTAAAACTCACGCCGGGCACGTGTGCGTGCGTGCCCAAGATCCCAAGAGGAGAATGGAGGAGAAGGGATTGCGGCGTGACCATCCCCCCTGGGGGGTGATTTCTCGCTTTCTGTCTCTCTGTCTCTCTCTGTCTGTCTGGCGAGTTCACACGCCCTATAGCGAAAACCTCTCAAAAAAAAAAAAAAAAGTACAACCTCCTTCTCACAAAGTACTAAGAATTTTTATTAGATTTAGTTCAAAAGAATTACTAGATTTAGTTCAAAAATACCTTGGCACTGTGGTGTAGTATCTTTGATTATCAAGTATATTCCCAGTATTATTAAGAAGCCTAAATATTCTATCTCTGGAGCATTTTCACTGTTAGTCTAATGCTGAAATAAACGTAAGGAACATTGATAAGAAGCTGTGAAATGTTAGTGCACAAGCAACCATCAGTTTCCCATATAAGGAGTAAATGCTTGTTTAATTCGTTATCTGCCTCTATATTTTGGCAATGACACATGCTTACATTTTGTGGAATGAAAATACTTAGTAGATCAAGACCAATTTAATTACACTTATATTTTTAAGACTCCCAACACAATAATTATATTTCAAGCATAACAGAACCCCTGCTTAGAAATATTTGCAACAGTTGTCTTAAATTAGTATTGTAAGTGGAATTAGTAAATCTGAACCTAAAAATTCAGACTTTTTCACTAATTTACATGAGTGAGATGTTCCTCTAGCTTAATTCCTTAAGAGTATAAAATATTTATAGGTTTAAAGTTGTTTTCTGATAATTATTCCTTTTATTTAAAATGGAGTACAGAGCCAAAATAGCATTATGAAATACTTTAATAACTTTATTCCTTAATAATAGAAACAAAAACTCTTATCCTCATTCACTATATTATTCAAATAATTTATTTCAGTGAGGTATAAGACTTAACATCAACATACTACAAAATATTATGGCCTGTTATATAATGAGTATATGGTCCCAATTAGGAATTCCATTAATTTTTATCCTAAAGATTATAATATGTGCCAGAGAAATTATTTAACTCATGATTTATCTATTTTAGTGAATGCCAGTTCTGTAAGTTCTCAATTTGCTAGAATTGTGACCTCTTATGAGAAGGCTGGTTGACAGCTGGATACAACTAAAGATTCTACCACCAAATTTGCCTTTATTCCCATACGTTCTTTGTTCCCACATGTTCTGTGAAAGTATGTCATAGCCCTCCCAGAGTCCCAAGTAGTAACCAATTACATGCAATACACAGAATCCTCAAATTTACCTCAAGTTTAGCATCCAGTTCAGCATCAGATGCCACCACATGCTCATCTTCTTTTTTTCCCGTGGCTTTGAGAAAGACCTGCTTAGTTTTCCAGTATTTCTTTTGCATTCTGCTGACTACTGACTGGTTATCTTCTGGTCTGGGTTGCCCAAAGGAATCCATGGAGGGACTAAAACAAAAAGACTAAAATTAAACTTTTTTTTTTTTAAAAAAAAGGCCTTCTCAGTAATAAATATTTAGGTAGTTTATATTTATCTAACTGACAAATGGATAAAGATATTAAACAGAATAACAATGTTCAAGGGCCAGCAGGTGGCATGGTGGTTAAGGCGCTGGACTCCCACATGGCTAACCGTGATCAAATCAGTCTTGGTGGCTTGCTTTCTCTCTCTCTCTTACTCTCTCTCTCTCTCTCTCTGGTCAAACTGAAGAATAATGTTTAATTTAAAAAGTAAATAAATGGGGAACCAGCAGTTAGCGTAATGGCTATGTTGCTGGACTCCCACGTAGTCGACCGCGGTTCACGTCCTGGACCCAGTGGCTTAAAAAACCCATGCCAGGCGCGTGTGCGTGCGTGCCCAAGATCCCAAGAGGAGAATGGAGGAGAAGGGAATGCAGCGTGGCCATCCTCTCTGGGGGGTGATTTCTCGCTTTCTGTCTCTCTCTGTCTGGCGAGCGCACATGCTCTATACCAAAAACCTCTCAAATAAATAAATACATCGCAAAAAAAAAAAAAAAAAAGTAAATAAATGAGGGCTGGCAGGTGGCATGGTGGTTAAGGGCACTGGACTCCCACATGGCAGATTGCAGCTCGAGTTCTGGACCTGGCGACTTGCTTTCTCACTTTCCCTCTCTCTCTGTCCCTCTCTGGTCAAATTAAAAATAAGTAAATAAATAAATAAGATTAAATTTTTAAAAATTAAATAAATGGGGCCAGCAGATGTTGTAATGGTTATATCATTGGATTCCCACTTAGCTTACTATGGTTCAAGTCCCGGACCTGGCAGCTTAAAACTCACACTGGGTGTGTGTGCATGCACGCCCAAAATCCCAAGAGCAGAATGCAGGAGAAGGAATTGTGGTATGGTCATACCCCAGGGTGGTGATTTCTCGCTTTCTATCTCTCTATCTTTCTCTGTCTCTCCAGCAAGTGCACGCACCCTATAGCAAAAAAATACTCTCTAAAAAAAAAGAAAAGAAAATTTGAATAAATATTTTTTAAAAAGAATGTCAATGTTCATAACCAAACATGCTAATGCTTGCTTATATGATTCTACATGTATAATTACTTGCACAAGAAACTACAAAAAGGATAAATAATACTTAATTTCAGTTGGGTAAGAAAGGTGATAAAACTGTTGAGAGTTTGCAATTATTACTGGAAAATATGTTCTGTTTTGTTTATTTTTTTTAGAGAGATTTTTCCTATAGGGCGTTTGAGCTTGCCAGAGAGACAGAGATATCACTGCCCAGGGTCAGGATGCCTATGCCTCAATCCCTTCTCCTCTGTTCTTCTCTCAGGATTTGGGCATGCAAGAACACACACTGATATGAGTTTTAAGATTCATTTCTAGTGGTCTTTATGTACTGAGTGTCTAGACAGGTCCAAGTGAACAGGATCCAAACATCTGAATACAATTAGAGTCAGAATATCCCTCAATTCCCACTGAATCTGATGCACAAAGAGTGAAAACAGAATGGAAGAGAGATTGCAGATCACCTCCTCCTGCAAGCCTCTGGTTGCTCAGCTTGAACTTCGAGAATTAGGAAGAAACGCACCATCCATCGGATGACCAGAAATCATTATAGGGTCACAAGAAATATGGGAAAGCAAGAAAATATCTCTCCTCAAAGGGAAAAGAATCTTCTTCCTCAGACAGTACAATGAAACTCACTGAAAAGTCAGATAAAGAATGTAGAATATTCATAGTGACAAAGCTAACAGAGATGAAAGAGAAGAGAGACAATGAACTGCAGCAGAGGCAAGAGAAAGGACCCAACGAGTTCCAGGAGGTGAGGAATTCTTGCAAGATCTAAAAGAGGAAATACATACCATAAAAAAACAATCAAATGGGGAACCAGCAGTTAGCGTAATGGCTATGTTGCTGGACTCCCACGTAGTCTACCGCGGTTCGCGTCCCAGACCCGGGAGGCTTAGAACTCACGCCGGGCGCATGTGCGTGCGTGCCCAAGATCCCGAGAGGAGAATGGAGGAGAAGGGATTGTGGCGTGACCATCCCCCCGGGGGGTGATTTCTCACTTTCTGTCTCTATGTCTCTCTCTGCCTGTCTGGCAAGCGCACGTGCCCTATAGCGAAAACCTCTCCAAAAAAATAATAACAAAAAATAAATAAATTAATTAATTAATTAAAATAATCAAATGGACCTGTTAGAGATGAAGGCTATAATTCAGGAAGTCAAAACCTCCCTTGAAAGTATTAAAAGCAGACTAGATCGTACAGAAAATTGAACCTCAGATGTAGAAGATAGAATTGCCGGCCTAGAGAAATCCACCATGAAGATTGAGAAAATTGCCCTGAAAAGTAAGAATAATATATGAGAAACACTAGATACCATCAAACAAATTAAATACAGACACACAGAAATAACAACTCAAAAACAACTAAGAAAATGGCCTACTTAATCATAGGGACAAATCTGGAGTTAAATATTATATCCCAGAATTTAATCAGGAAGATCGAACCACAACAGAAGATAGATTAAGTACATGAGTCTGAATTGTTGAAATAGAATTTTATGACTTTTGACTAAAACATTGCTGACTTTCTTCTAGGCTTTGTTTTCCAGTTTTAAGGATTTTTGTCCTGTCTTGAGCTGCCGATACGTTCATGCACCTACTATTTGAACAGAATCCTAACCTATTTCTTGGCTTTAAGTTTTAAGCAAAGTTCCTTAGCATGTCTTTTTTTTTTTAAATTATTTTATTTAGCATTTTTTCACATGAGTTTTTGCCAGAGGAAGAGAGACAGAGAGAGGGAGAAAGCAAGCCACCAAGTTCGGGACTCGAACCATGGACAGTCATGTGGGAATTCCAGCACCACATCACCTGCTGGGCCCAAGCATTTCTTTTATTTATTAAAGCTAAAACTGCTTTTCCTTGAAACTAAAAAATATATTAAAAAATACCTATTTAATGACCATAATAAACTATATAGCATCAGCTAGGTGCTATTTTTAGTATATTCACTGTACTCAGAGTTTCACGCCTGAAGTCAGACATGTATTCACAGATACGTACACATCAGCTGAACTTGCTATTGAAAGAAGTTAGATTATTTAAGATAATAAAATATGGGGGGAAAAAGAAAGTGTGGGAGGAGGGTGGGAAATGGCAGAGGGTGAGAAATAGGGGAAAACATGTATGTAAAAATATGTATGAAACTAGGAATGGAAAATTATCGATGATAACATGTATGATTAAGCCACTGTGCAGTATATTCTGGATGAGAAATCACATTTTGTATACTGTGACTATGCTCAGTGAATTAATGTAAATTAATTAATTAATTATAAATAGATAAATAAAAATAAAAAGATTTACAAAACTAGAAAATAAAAAAGAAATTTATTACCTTCAGGGACCAGCAGATAGAGTAATGGTTAAGTCACTGGACTCCCACATAGTCGACAGTGGTTCAAGTCCCAAACCCAGAGGTTTAAAACTCATGCTAGGCGCATGTGCGTGTGTGTCCAAGATCCCAAGAGGAGAATTGGAGGAGAAGGGATTGCAGGTGGCCATCCCCCTTGGGAGGTGATTTCTTGCTTTCTGTCTCTGTGCCTTTCTCTGTCTCTCTGGCAAGTGCAAGAGCCCTATTTTCTCTATTAAAAAAAGTATTAGTTTCTAATTTTTGCTTTTGTAAAAATATTGCAAAATAAAAAAAAAACTTGTACATACTTTTATATATATTTTTTTTTCCTTAGAAAAACTTACCCTAGTTATAATTGCTATGTCAGATGAATACACATTTAGTGAATTTTTTAGGCAGGCAAAGATTTGGATATATACCCTTCCTTGAAAAAAGTCACCAAGAATATACATTAGTATCCAATAAATCAATAGTTAAAGAATTGTTGAATTATTAAAGACCCTATATAAGGGAGATATTTTATAAAAGAAATAGAGGTGAACATAAATTATAATTATAAAAATTAATGTCTACATAATTGTTCTTAACATAGTTAACAAGGCTACATAAAGAAATGCAAATGTGAAAAGTATTTCTTAAGGAGATATAAACAAAGAAATAAAAATAGTTTGCTTGACTCTAAGCCTAAATTATTCTAGTAATCTGTGGGACTAGGAACAGAAGGAAGATACTAAACTATGTGACTCATTCATCATTTCCAGGAGCATCCACAGATATTACTGTATCCCTCATGTTGATAAAGAAACAGAGGTTCACTTTCTTTGTATTTTGAAGTACTTACTAATTAAATAAAAACAACATGCCTAATTTTCGAATTACCAGCAGCAAAATAAGAGCAATAAAAACTTGCTAAAGCAAAAGCAAAAGCCATCATGGGAAAAACAGGAGTAAAACAACAGCAAACAGTACAAATCAAGATGATGAAAAGCCAGAGGCATGGTAGTTAAGGCAGGCGGCTGGATTCCACATGGCTGAGTTCCAGACGGTTTCAGTCCCAGACCTGGCGGCTTAAAAGACACATCAGGCATGAGTACGTGCTCAAAATCCCAAAAAGAGAAATGGAGGAGACAGGATTGTGGTATGACCATGCCCCATGGGGGGAAGAGCTTTCTCACATTCCCTTTTTGTCTCTTTCTCTTTATCTCTCTTCCCTACGGTGACTGCACATGCCTGATAGCAAATTTTAAAAAAGGAAAGACAAGACGACAGAATAGGAACAATTATATTTTTAAGTGTGGTAAGTACAAACTCCATTTTAAATACAAAACTCTTAAACCATAAAAAAAAAAAAGATAAAAGCTAAATCCAACTTATATGCTGCTTGAGAGTCACAAAAATTAAATGACAGAAAGAATAAAAATAAAGGGAGGTGGGACCAGCAGGTGGTATAGTGGTTAAGGCACTGGGCTTCCACACAGCCAACCACAGTTCAAGTCCCAGACCCAACAGCTTGAAACTCATACCAGGCACATGTACATGTGTACCCAAAATCCTGAAAGGAAAATGAAAGAGAAGGGAATGCAATGTGGCCATCCCTCCTAGGGGATGATTTCTCACTTTCTCTCTCTCTCTGCCTCTCTCTGTGTCTCTGGCAAGTATTTCTACCCCATAGCAAAAATCTCTCAAAACAAGTTTAAAATAAATAAATAAAGGAGGGCCAGCAGATGGCATAGTTATATTGCTGGGCTCCCACATAGCCGGCCGTAGTTCGAGTCCCGGACCCAGCAGCTTGAAAAATCATACCAGGCATGTGTGCACGCATGCCTAAGATCCAGGGAGGTGAATGGAGGGGAAGGGATTGCGGTGTGGCCATTCCCCACCCCCCGGGAAGTGATTTCTTGCTTTCCCTCTTACCATTCTCTCTCTATATTTCTCTCTCTGGCAGGTGCATGTACCCTATGGTGAAAACTTCTAAAAAAAAAGAATAAAAGACCAAAAAAAGTCATTACATAGTATTAAAAAAACCAACCCATCAAGGGACCAGCAGGTGGCATGGTGGTTAAGGCGCTGGACACTCCCACATGGCCGACCAGGGTTTGAGTCCTGAATCTGGCAGCTTGCTTTCTCACTTCCTCTCTCTTTCACTCTCACTCTCTGTGTCTCTCTGGCCAAATTAAAAATAAATGAATGAATAGATAAAATAAATAATTATAAAAAAAACATCGAGATATAACAATTATAATTATTTATGTACCGAACGGTGGAGTATCCAAATACATAAAATGAAGATTTGTTAGACCTAAAGTGAGATAGACTCTAATGCATTAATTATTAGGGATTTTAAAATACCACTCTCAGCACTGGATAGATCATCTAAACAAAAACATAAAGAGATACTGGAGTTAAATGATGTCATAAACCAAATTGGCCTAATAGGCATTTTTACATTTCCCCAGCAAACACAGAATATACATCTTTTTAATTTGCACATGGAATATTTACTATGATTGACTATATGATAGGGTATGAAATAAGGCTCCACTAATTAATTTATTTTTAAATAATTATTTTTTAAATTTTTATTTATGCATTCATTTATTTTAATTTGACCAGAGAGCGAGAGAAGAAGTGAGAAAGTGGGGCCAGCAGGTGGTGTGGTGGGACTCCCACATGGCTGACCTGGTTTGAATCCCAGACCTGATGGGTTTGTTTTCTTTGGAGAGGTTTTTGCTATAAGGGCGCGTGTGCTCTCCAGAAAGACAGAGAGCGACAAAGAGATAGAAAACAAGAAATCACCCCACAGGGGGGATGGCCATGCTGCAGTCCCTTCTATTCCATTCTCCTTGGGCACACAAGTACATGTGCCTGGCATGAGTTTAAGCCACCAGGTCCGGGACTCAAACCACAGTTGGCTACATAGGAGTTCAGCGACATAGCCATTATGTTAACTGCTGGTCCCTTGCTTTCTCATTTCCTTCTCTCTCTCTCTATTGCTCTGTCCCTTTTTGGTCAAATTAAAATAAATAAATGAATAAATAAAGTTAACTAATTCTTCAAAAAGAAAAAGAAAGGGAAAAAAGTGAGAAAGCGAGCCGCTAGGTCCAAGATATGAACCACAGCTGGCCACGTGGGAGTCCAGTGCCTCGACCGCCACACCACTTACTCTACAAATATAAAACAATAGAAATCATATCTAGCATCTTCTGTGACCACAATGGAATTAAACAACTTGAAATCAATAAAACTAAACTTTAAAAAATATACAAATACAGGGACCAGCAGTTGGCATAATGGTTATGTCACTGGACTTCCATGTAGTTGACTGCAGTTCGAGTCCTGGACCCAGTGGCATAAACTCACGCCAGGTGCGTGTGCATGCATGTCCAAGATTCCGAGAGGAGAATGGGGAAGGGACTATGGTGTGGCCATCCCCCCTGGGGGAGTGATTTCTCACTTTCTGTCTCTCTGTCTGGCGAGCTCATGTGCCCTATAGCAAAAAACTCTCCAAAAACAAAGAGAAAGAAAGAAAAGAAAAAATATATATATACACAAATACACAGAAATGAAACAATATGCTCCTTAATAATTTGGGATCCACTGAAGAAATTAAGAATAAAATTTTACAATTTCCCGAAACAAATGATAATGAAAATGCAACACTCCAGAACCACTGGGATAGAGTGAAAGTAGAACCAACAAGAAAGTGTATAGCAACTACTGCTCACAAGAAAAAGTAGAAAGATGGCAAATAAAGAACCTAATGATGCCTCTCGATGAGCTGGAAAAGCAAGAACAATTTAGACTCAAAAGTAATAGAAGGCCAACCCTGTAGCCTAGTAGTTAAGGAAGTCAGATCTCACAGGCCATCTGTAGTACTTTTATACACTAACAATGAATGAACTGAGATAGAAATTTTAAAAATCAGTTTTATTTACAATAGCCACAAAAAAAACCCTTAGTTAAATCTAATCAAAGAAATGAAAGAGCTCTATGATGAAATTTTAAAAAATATGAATAAAGAAATTTAAAACACACAAAATTATAGACGTTCTTATTCATGGTTTAGAAGAATCAATACAGTTAAAATGTTGATTCTATACAAAGTGATCTAGAAATTCAATGCAATGTCTATCAAAATTCTAGTGATGGTGATTAAGGCAGCTGGATCACACATGGCTGACTTTACTGTTCAAGTCCTGAACCCAGCAGCTTGAAAAACATGCCAGGCAGGGGACCAGCAGTTAGCGTAATGGCTATGTCGCTGGACTCCCACGTAGTCGACTGTGGTTCGCGACCCGGAACCGGTGGCTTAAAACTCACGCCGGGCACGTGTGCATGCGTGCGTGCCCAAGATTCCGAGAGGAGAATAGAGGAGAAGGGATTGCAGCATGGCCATTCTCCCTGAGGGGTGATTTCTTGCTTTCTGTCTCTCTGTTTCTGTCTGTCTGGCGAGCGCATGCGCCCTATAGCAAAAACCTCTCCAAAACAAACAAACAAACAAACAAAACCATGCCAGGCATGTGAGTTTGGATAACCAAAATCCTGAAAGGAGAAAGCATATGAGTTTGTATAATCAAAATCCTGAAAGGAGAAAGAAATGGAGATAGGATTGCAGCATGACCATTCCCGGGGTTGGGGGTGGGGGGATGTGCTTTCTCACTTTCTTTCGCATGAATACATACATGTACCCTCTGGCAAAATATTTTTTAAAAACCAGCAACATTCCTCACAGAATTAGAAGAGATAATCATTAAAAATTTTCTGGACTCACAAAGACCCCATATCACCAAAACAATATTACACAAAAAGAATAAAATTGGAGTCATATTACTACATGACTTTAAAGTATATTACAAAGACATAATAACCAAAACATCATGGTAACAGCACAAAAACTGATACAAAGACAATGAAATAGAAGAGAAAATCCAGACATAAATCCTATAACATATAGCCAACTGATTTTTGACAAAAGGCACAATCCAGTGAAGAAAATAGTCCTTTTACCAAATGATGCTAGGAAAATTCGTTACCTACTTGCAGAAAAATGAAATTAGACCCCCATCTCTCACCATTTACAAAAATTAACTGAAAATGTATTACAGAGCCCAGCTGGTCGCATGGTGGTTAAGGTGGCAAGACATCACATGGCCAAATGCATGGTTTGAGTTTCAGACCTGGTAGCTTGAAAAACAAACAAAAACACCCTACACAAAACAAGTACTGTCGGGGTTGTAGAGCAAAGGGAACCCTCATGCACTGCTGGTGGTAATGTGGATTAGTAAAGCCACTGTGAAAATATGAAATTTCCTCAAAAACCTCAAAACAGAACTACCAGATGACCCAGTAGGTGGGTATATACCCAAAAGACAGGAAATCACTCAAGTGGAGAAACATTTGCACATGGGGTTATTGCGACACTATTCACAATAGTTAAAGTCATAAACTCAACCTAAGTGCACAGCCACCAATGAATGGAATGGGAAATTGTAACACATAGACATAATGGAATACTATTGAAACACAAAGGACAACCAAATCCTGTCTTTTAACACAAAGTAAATGAATCTAGAAGATATAATGCGAAGTGAAATTAGCGATGCTATGAAAAACACATACTGTACAACTTCGCTTAATACATGCTAAATGTCTCCACTCACTGAAGGTCTCAAAAGCATAAGAAATAGATAATAGTAACAGGGAATAGCAGTTGTTGTAATGGCTATGTCACTGAACTCCAATGGAGTCAACCCTGCTTTGAGTCCCAGACCCAGTGGCTTAAAATTCACACCAGGTGCGTATGTGTTTGCGCTCAAGATCCTAAGAAGAGAATGGAGGAGAAGAAATTGCAGTGTGGCCATCCCCCTGGGGGGTGAGTTCTCGCTTTCTGTCTCTCTGGCTCTCTTTGTCTCTCTGGAAAGTACATACACCCTATAGCAAAAATCCTTCTAAACAAAAAAGAAATAGAGTAATGGTAGACACTAGAAACTGCATGGAGAGTAGTTTGGAAGAAAATTTTTCTAATGGACATGAGAATTCATGCAAAAAAGGCAAAGGGATTAGTTATAGAACAGTGTATACAGCAGAATACAAACTGTGGACAATTCAGTATTACCTCCAAAACAACTAAAACTATTTTTAAATGTGCACAACATAATGTAAGGTTTGATGTTGAAGAAAATATGTGTATCCTTGATTTGATTAGTACATATTGTATGCACACTTTGAAAAAACCAGACCATACCCCACAAAGATGTACATCAAGTATATATGAACCAGAAATCATTAGGAAAAAAAAAAATTTTTTTTGGAGAGGTTTTTGCTATAGTGCACATGCGCTTGCCAGAAAGACAGAGAGAGACAGAGAGACAGAAAGCAAGAAATCACCCTCCAGAGGGGATGGCCACGCCACAATCCCTTCTCCTCCATTCTCCTCTCAGGATCTTGGGCACGCATGCACACGCACCCAGCATGAGTTTAAGTCACCGGGTCTGGGACTTGAACTGCGGTTGACTACATGGGAGTTCAGCAACATAGCCATTACACTAACTGCTGGTCCCAGAACAAAAAAAAATTTTTTTAAGATATCATAGGGTCTGGCCAGTAGCACAGAAGTTAAAAGTATTGCATAGGGAATTGGATCGCACATGACCTACCAGAGTTTGAATTTTGGAACTAGTAGCTTGGAAAACATGCTGGGCATATGTGTGTGTGAGCTCAAACTCCTGACAGAATGGAAAAATGGAGGAGAAGAGACCCCGGTATGACCACGCCTCATTAGAGGTGCTTTCCGTCTCTCTTGTAAGAGCATAACTTTCTTTCTTTCTTTCCCTTTCCTTTCCTTTCTCCTTTCCTTTCCCTTTTCCCCTTTCCTTTCTTTTCTTCTTTAAGAGAGAAAGATTTTTGCTATAGGGTACATGTGCTTGCCAGAAAGACAAAGTGAGAAATCACCCTCCAGGGGGGATGATGATGCCACAATTTCACAATTTCTTCTCCTCCATTCTCAAGATCTTGGGCATGCACACACACGCACCCAGCATGAGGTTTAAGCCACCAGGTCCAGGACTCGAACCATGCTTGACTACATGGGAGTCCAGCAATGTAACCACTAAGCCATCTGCTGGCCCCTAAGAGCAAAATTTCTGACAAAAAAAAAATAAAAGATTGTACTACTTCAGCCTTTGTTTTCTCTTATTTACCTCAAATTAAGAAAAAAATTTTAAATCCCAGTATTTATACACAAATAAGGCAAAATTAAAATGAGATACATAGAAAGTGACTTAATAGTGAATGCTGGGCAGCAGGTGGTGTGATAATTAAGGTACCGGACTCCCACATGATTGACCTCAGTTGGAGTCCCGTCTGGCAGCTTGCTTTCTCATTTTCCCTCTCTCTGGTGAGCACGCATGCCCTGTAGCAAATTTAAAAATAATAATATAAGTAAAATTAAATAATTCTTCAGAAAAAAAAGGAATGCTGGATCTAAGCAGAAGTCTGAACATTTTGATTTTAGAAAAATATGCAAAACTTAGGGGATGAATGAAAAACAGACAAAATATTTAAAGAGAATAAGGGTAGTTTAGAATACCAAGAGCCAGTTCACATGAGGAAACCTTTCTAGTTACAGACATAATTAAATGTCTTTCACACACACCATCTGCTGTTTTTACAGAGTATAAAAAGAACACTTTAAAGGAGGCGCAGTATTTTTTTAAAAAAGGTAAAGTAAAAGGTAAAGATAAAATGTTAAAAATAGGATGCATCACACAATGAAATCACAAAGTCTGGGTGTGCAGGAGAAGAAAACAGTGTATTATGCATTTTATATTTTAGATATTTGGTCCTAGTTTAGTACGGGTATAAATTTTGTTTCATGAAAAGCATTTAAATAAAAAAGTGTCTTTCTACTTTTCCACCAGTCTCACATTTGCAGTTTTCGTCCTTTGGATTGGCCTATCTCTGAGCACCCTCCTCACTCTAGAATTATATGATTTATTTGTCAGCCAATTATAATTACTGGTAATGAGAGCAATGCCTTGCACACGGCTGTTTCAATGGCTACCTGTACAATCATTTTGCATCACTAGAGATTTCAAAGAATACTGGATATGTTAGGCACAGATAAAGAGATTCTAACATTTGTTTTTATACACACATACGCATACACACACACATCCCATTAGGAGATTTTATCTCGCTAATAAACGTATAATTTACTCCTACTAAAGGAGGCACCTGTGGCTACTCCCTAGAAATTGGTGTGAAGATGACTTAAGTACTTGCCTGAATCAGGACCAAATAAATCAAGACATACTTAGAAACCCCCCAAATCATGGAAAAACGTTATCTGCCCAACCAGCCATTTCACAGTGACTCATAATTCCTAACAGTTCTTAGGCTTTGTGCATTGAGATCATCTCTTAGATGAAAAAGTCCCATCTCCTCTCCTGGCAAACCCACTGCATAGCGGGTTCGTCGCCAGGATGTTTCCCCCCTCCATCTTTCCTAGAGCATCAGGTATCCGAGCACTGACATCATCGGCCCCGGAGCCTCTGAGCCACGTTTCCAGGAGGGGGCGGCGGGGAGAGCGCTGGGTTCACCGCCCGGGGCAGCAGGATTTGAGCGCGGAACCCCTCGGGAGCGCGTGCATTCCTCTGCTCACCCAAACCACACATTTACTTATGTTTTGTATCGCCCAACCGGTGACCAATTCATTTCTAGGGAAGTGAGTCCCGTTACAAAATAAAAATAAGCACAACGTAAAAAACAGGT
>NW_006159858.1:5177354-5242182 GCF_000334495.1 Tupaia belangeri chinensis
GGCGCGGGGTGGCCCCGGCAGCCCGTGCCCCTCCGCACCGGTTCGTGGAGGTGTCTGGCTCCGCTGCGGGAGGCGGGAGATTTAAACGCGGCCTCCAGGCGCGCGCGGGAGGCGGGCTGGCGGGGCACAGGGTCAGGGCAGCCGCCCCTACTCCGCTGCGCTCTAGCCTCGGTCGGTTCTGGTATGAACGCCGGAACCCTCCCTGTGCCTCCTTTCCGCGAGTCCTCTCTACTTACTAAAGAGAAATGACCGATGGTGATGCTTCCTTTTCCGAGCCTGGGCCCTCCCGGCCTCCTCTGAGACCCCTGCGCCTGCGGGACGCTCCGCTGACGCCCCGGAGCCTGGGCATTCCAGAACATCCGCCTTCTCCGGGGGTGCACGCGCTACTTCTAACTCATTTTAAAGGTGCAAGGAGGACGAAGCTAACAACTGTTAATAACCGACCTCGAATGTATATACTCATGCTTTTTTGTAAAAAATGAATCTTCAAGAGTAAAAGATAATATCTGAGCCTAAAATTCCAGGGGTAAAAGAAAATGGAAAGCAGGAAGAAGTAAAACTGTGTTACTGGGGCACAGCAGGTGGCGTGGTGGTTCAAGCGTCGGACTCAAATGGCAGACCACAGTTCCAGTTCCCTGCTGGAGTGGGGGACGTGTTCCAGCGTGCCAAAAATCCCGGGCAGAGAATGGAGGAGAAAGGACTGTTGTGGTCATCCTCCCTCCCCGGTGATTTCTCACTTTCCCCTCTCACTGTCTCTCTGGCAGTCAGACACGCCCTATGGCAAAAGCCTAAAAGAAAGAAGACAGAGAAGGAAAAACGACGACAGAAACACACATACACACACAACTATGGTACTGGAGGCAGATAACGGAATAAATTCGAATTTTCAAATTAAAAAAATACACATTGCCAGGAAGTGCCAGGGAGTACATGCAAAGGGAAAGTGAGCATACCCCATGGGGGTTGGTCACTCCGGAATTCCTTCTCCATTTCTCCTTCTTTTTGGGATTTGGGGAAAGTTCTGCACCCAGTACCTATTTTCCAAGCTGCCGGTCTGGCCTGGAACTGAGCCGTCAGCCACGTGAGATCCAGCCACCTTAACCACCAGCACTGGCTGGCCTCCCAATTTTAAATTATTTAAAAAGGGATCAGCAGATGCTCACTTCTGCACCACATATACT
Source organism: Tupaia belangeri chinensis (assembly GCF_000334495.1). Taxonomy (NCBI): domain Eukaryota; kingdom Metazoa; phylum Chordata; class Mammalia; order Scandentia; family Tupaiidae; genus Tupaia; species Tupaia belangeri. Next base: position 5,178,536 of record NW_006159858.1, read on the forward strand.
AAAAAGGGACCAGCGGGTGGTGTAATGATTAGAAAGGAGACTCCAAAATTTATACCAACTTTCTTAAAACTGTAAAACATGAATTTATTCCAACTGTGACATATAGGCCAGCAAGGAGGAAAAAAGCTTACACTTGCGGTAATAACTGAAGTCTATAAGTTCATGAAAGACAAAGTTGTGTGAGATTCTACAATAGAATATTATTACAAAATACCTTAATAACATTTTTTAAAGTAGGAAAAGGGGCAGGATATTTATGTTACAAAGGATTCATTGGGACTGAAAATATTAAGATGTCTAGATCCTTACCCTGAGATATTTCAATTTGAAGAAATGAGTGGAACCCCTGAAGTTATATGCAAAATGTTGTTGTTTTGAGTAAGGAGTCCACAACTTTGCAGACTGTAAGTCCAGATCCTTTAAAGGGTAAGAATTAATGTTTGGCAAACAGGGATGATTGCTGTACTTCTTCAAGATGCTCCTCCTGACTTCCTCCTAAGGGAAATACTGCTCCTCACTCAATACCTGTTCCATAATTCTCTACCTGCGCCTATCCCCACTCAACGCTGGGCTGCTCCAAGGCTGTACCAAAACTGTCCAACCTCAAGCTTTCCAACAGTCTCACTTGTCAGTACAGTGCCCAATACATACTGGGTCCCGTATGAACGTTCATTCAGGAATGAGCTGAAATAAAGATGGCTACTTGAGAACGGAAGGATACAGCACTAACTAGGCAAAAATAACTAAACATCATTGCTCCCCAAGGGACAAATATATGATAAGAAAAATGACTTTTGAAATATTACCATGCCCCATGGTAAATTTCTTGAGCTATTTTAGGCAGTGCTAGTTCTAATAGAATACAGTTTAATTCAAGAGGTAAACTAATGTCTTCCTCAGCTCTTTCTGAAGCTGAGCAGCATCCCCCAAGAAACATACCGGGAAGTCAGAAGAGTGGGCTAGGTTGTGGGCTAGGCCTGTTGGTTTGTTCACATAATTGGGGAAGCTACTGATGCTTCTCCTGGGCGGGAATCAGGTCTTTTTGGTTTTGTTTTTGCCCAAGAGTATGTGCAATCACTAGAGGTAGATGGTGAGGAATTTTCTTAACTTTTTCTTCGCCAGAAGGTATGTGTGCTCCCAGAGGGAGAGGAAAAGAGTACCTACCTCCTCCCAGGTTAGGAATGGTCATGCTGCAATCTCTTCTCTCCCACTATTCCCTCTTTTAAGAAATTTTGGGCTCAGTGTCCGCATACATGTCTGGTGTTTTTCAAGCCGCAAGATCTGGGACTCAAACCACAGTTGGCCATGTGGGATCCAGCTCCCTCACCCACCAGGCCATGGGCTGGCCCAGGAATCAAGTCTTATTCGTATTTGATGTTTATAGAACAAAGAGGTGTTAGATTAGTAGGATATTTTAAGTGTCCTGTATCTGTTAAAAAATAAATGTGCAGCACAGTAGTTAAATTGTAGTGTTTCATAAAAACCACACACAGGAGAAAAGATCTCACACCATTCAAACGCTTTAATATGGGGAAACTTAGTATCATTTAGTAATACATTTATAGGATTGCCATTTCACTATCGATATACAGCACACTTACACTAGTAATATTACTTTCCTTCACCACATACTTCTACAGGCTAATTACGGAGAAACGATAGAGGACTTTGAATATGGGGATCCACAAACAGGATCCAAACCCAGAGACTTAGTAGAGAGAGAACGGTCTTTATTTCCAAACCTCTAGTTAATCTCTCACATTAACATTGATGTTAGAAAACATTTTAAAGATTTTTCTACCCTTTGTACTGTTTTTCTTTAAGGATTAGGGGTCTAGTGAATCTGATGTCATGAAAATAGTCCCATTTATTCAGGGGTCCCACCTTTTGGTAATCTGTTGGATTTTACCGAGGAAGTCAGGAGAAGAATTAAAGGTCGGTACATAGAGGACATGGAGAGCTATCTATCTTCCCAGATGCCCACACTAGGAATTAGTTAGACATTGCAACCTAACCATGTCTCCCTTTTATTTAAAACTAGAACTAGACAGTATTAAGATGATTTTTTTTTTAAAAAACAAGAAAGGTTACAAACATACTAAAGCATTTTCTCTCCCTGAAACAATCACTAAACTTAATCCGGCATTATATCCCAGGCATATTACTTGTGCTTTCATAACTATATATAGAATTGTTTCATATTTCTAAATTTTATATCATATTGTACCTAACAATATCACTTTTATTATTTTTTAATTTATTTTTTAAAGAATTATTTTATTTAACTTTATTTATTTAAATTTTGACCAGAGACAGACAGAGCAAGGGAGAGAGAGAGAGAGAGAAAGTGAGAAAGCAAGCTGCCAGATCCAGGACTCAAACTGCAGTTGGCTATGTGGGAGTCCAGCACCCTAAACAACCACACCATCTGCCAGCCCCACAAGATCACTTCTATGTAGTTTGTATTAGTCTGATACGCTTCCTAGGTTCATCATAATTGGCTATAAACCTTCACAGTACATACAGAACTTGTCTAGATTACGGCTTTTTTTTTTTTTAAGAGGTTTTTGCTATCAGGTGCATGTGCTTGCCAGAAAGACAGAAACAGAGACAGAAAGTGAGAAATCACCCCACTGGGGAGGATGGCCACACCACAATCTCTTCTCCTCCATTCTCCTCTAGGGATCTTGGGCACACATGCACATTCACGCACCCAGCGTGAGTTTTAAGCCACCAGGTCTGGAACTCGAACCACAGTCAACTACATGGGAGTACAGCAACATAACCATTACGTCAACTGCTGGTCCCGATTATGGTTTCTTTAAGAACATGAATGACGTGATAGTTCAGTTATATGAATTGAGTAACAGGATAATTTCTAAAGTTTCTTTTTGCTCATATACAATTCCTATTTGAAAATACAGAAATAGATCTCTAAAATATATATTTATACTACTATAGTAATTCATTTAGTACTGTATTAAAATTGAAATTTGTTTTAAAGGCAAACCACAGAAAGTGAACCTAACATGATAAATTAGTACCACTAAACACAACTTAAATTTATTTATAACGTTTATGTAGGTGAAGACATTTTTACTCATTTTTTTTCCCATTTTATAGATGGTATTCTCATGCACACGTAAGAATTGGCAAAATATGTACTAGTTAAGACCTTGAGCTCTAAACTCAGATAAATCTGAGTTCAAATCCTGACACTGCCATTTACTGGCTACAGGACTGTTCAAAAATAATCTAATATATTTTTTTTTCCCATTTTATAGATGGTATTCTGATGCACACGTAATTGGCAAAATATGTACTAGTTAAGACCTTGAGCTCTAAACTCAGATAAATCTGAGTTCAAATCCTGACACTGCCATTTACTGGCTACAGGACTGTTCAAAAACAATCTAATATTTATCTTCCTCATCTTTAAGACACAGGCAAGAGCCAGCAGGTGGTGTGGTGGTTAAGGCCCTGGACTCACCGACCAGTATGAGACCTGCACCTGGAGGCTTGAAAATCACTCTGGTCACCTGTGTGTGCATGCCCCAAATGCCAGGAAAATGGAGGAGGGACTGTGGTATGGCCATTCCCCCAACGGGTGATTCCTCACTTTTCCCTGTCATTGTCTCTTTAGCAAATGCATATGCCCTATGGCAAAACCTTTAAAAAAAAATGCAGGTAATTTAGAACCTGTGTCAGAGGATTGTTACAGTGGGACTCGGTTTTATTGCCACTGTTAACACAACAAGAAAATAACTTATTTCCCCAAATCTGTCAATCAGTGGAATTACTACTAGAACAAGGACAGCCCAATTATTAAAGAAACCAACCAAAAACTTTTCTAAGTTATATTAATACTGTTTATTTCATATAACAAATTATATTATGTTTGATACTTGAGGTCTGACAGCAAAACATGTCAATATTCAAGTGATTAAAACTTCTAATTTTTATACTTGGTAGTTTCTAATTAGCAGAATTTATATTTCACTTGCCTAATGACACTTGATTTTAATTAGTGGCTTTGTATTTATTCATTTATTTTTTAAGAGAGGTTTTTGTGATAGGGTGTGTGTGCTCATTGGAGAGACAGAGAGACAGAAGGCAAGAAATCACACACACACACACACATACACGGGGGTGGGGGGTAGGGGAGAAGGCCATGCTGCAATCCTTTCTACTCCATCCTCCTCCTTATAAGCCACTGGGTCTGAGTCCACTACGCTGGAGTCCAGTGACATTACTATTATACCATCTGTTGGTCCCTCTAATTAGTGGCTTTTTAATTAAAAAAAAAAAACATATTAAATGGATATCCCTTAAAAATATATTAATTTTTTTTCCTTTAAGAGTAGAAGGTAGCTCTGTCAAAAATTAGCATTTGTCCTTATATCTGTTCTTTATTATGTAATCAACTGTAATTTTTCAAAACTAGAATACATCAAAAGATACTTAGTCTGTGTGAACAGATTTCAATGTTCTCAGAAATTCCCAGATGCTATTTGTCTTGTTTGGCAGAATTTTTTGTTCAGTTATGCAACTATATGCATTTTATGTTCATTTAAACTTTGATTTATTCTTTCCCCTCTGATAATATTAGGAAGCATTCTGTCATATTATTATGCACTGATGACAAAGGCCCCAAAATGGTAATCCTAAATTCAAAGGAAAAGGATATACAAAGCAAAGACTGGTCATCTACTCACAGAAAAGTTGTTTATCTACATAGAATTTAAAAAGTTGTAATTCAAGTTTCTAGCCTAATAGTACCTCATCACAGCAAGGTTGTGTTTTCATGGTTTCCAAGATTAAAAGATAAGCTTGTCTAAGATCTGAAAGATGGCTTTATTTACAAGAGGAAAACAAATTTCTTAGCATATGAATATTATGCCTACTTCCTTCCTCACAGTATTTCTATTCTGCTGCTTCGGTGCTGCTCCCTCTGCTAGAAATAACCTTCCTCTCCCCACAACCAATTATCAACCCAAATCTGGCTCGATGTCATTCTTCCATGATGCCTTTCTTGACAGCCAATTTGTTCCCCACAGCGCTCCCTTCTCTCTGCAACATCTCTACATTTGCATCTTTGCACTTATGACATTTTTGTAACTCAACTTATAATGAAGATCTCCCATGTGGGACTGTGATCTTTTGAAGATAACGTCCATGTGTTCTACATTTTTGTGGTGTCTCCTTCCTCCACCCCAGCAGAGATCCTAGTGATATAGTAGTTCAATCTTTTTTCTTGAATTGACTTTTCCAGCCTAACTTTAATTTTTGGAAGCTTATTTATAAATAGTAGAAAAGGAATCTCTTAAGACTTTAATGAGGTAAGAGAATAGGATTTAAGATGTTGATGAAGTCTACTGCTATGGCAAGACAGCCTTAATAGCCCCAAACTGCTCAGCAACTCTGAACCCTGCAGTCAACACCCAGCTTCTCATGGCACTGAGAGAGCAACTCTACTAATGTTTCCTGTAAGTCTCAGAAACAAAAAAAGGCCACATAAGGCACCTGCCACTGGTATAATTCCAGCCTCTGAAGGAATAAAAGGGACCCCTGAAGAGTAGACTAGTTTTGAGGAAAACAGGAAGAATATGTCATATAAGGATTGATGCTTTTAGGCTTCTATTGGCCTCTTACATTATTCTTGTTGAGGAATATCTAGCCACTTGAGTTACCCGGGGAGACGAGTTGGCAGAGATCTATTAAAGTCCAAGAAACTTGATCACATTCATCACAAGGGAGAATGCCTGAATGATGAATGTATTGTGTACAACCAGGATTGAGAGCAGGTGAGGGAACAGTGCTAGATGTTACTTGTTTCTTTGCCCACTCCATCTGATGAAAAGACCTCTTTACCTTTTCGTTAACCACCTAGAGGGTACATATGCCTTTGATTGGCCCAGTTCGATGAGTTAATACACTTCAAGTAATGGCCCTTTAAGGCCCAGAGACCATCCAAAGCAGGTCTGAGTTTACTTTTGTCATTTAAAAGTTAGGAAATTTCCAAAGACTATAGATATGATAAAATTTACACCCATCAGCACAAAAAGAGAAAAACAAGGATTTTGTGAATTTTTTGGCTACCTTTATTTGGCATTAAAATATACTTTAAGAAATGATGTGGTGGGAGCAAATGGCATAATGGTTACGTCGCTGGACTCCCCTGTAGTCGATCATGGTTTGAGTCCCAGATCCAGCAGCTTCATGCCAGGATGGGACCAGCAGTTAGTGTAATGGCTATGTTGCTGAACTCCCATGTAGTCGACCGTGGTTCGAGTCCAGGACCCGGTGGCTTAAACTCATGCCGGGTGCACCTGCGTGCGTGCCCAAGATCCCGAGAGGAGAATGGAGAAGGGATTGCGGCATGGCCATGCCCCCTGGCAGGTGATTTCTCGCTTTCTGTCTCTCTCTGTCTTTCTGGCGAGCCACGTGCCCTATAGCAAAAATCTCTCCAAAGAACCCCATAAAACCTCATGCCAGGGTGTGTGTGCATGCATGTCCAAAGTCCCAAGAGGAGAATGGAGGAAAAGGGATTGTGGCGTGGCCATCCTACTGGGGAGATTTCTTGCTTTCTGTCTCTTTGACTCTCTGGTAAGTGCACATACCCTATAGTAAAAAAATCTCTCTTAAGAAAAAAAAAAAAAAGAAATGATGTCATAACTGTAACTCTAACTCTTGGTCTCTAGGAAAATAAGGGCCAATATCGTAAGGGTGGAGGGAGCCCTAAGGAATGTGAAACAAAACCACTATACCAACCTTGGGCAGCCTCTGGACTTAATTGAAAAGAACTAAACTCCCAACTGGCTCAATCCACTGTTAATTTGGCTCTCAACTGCAGCCACATATAGATGTAGTTCTAAGACTTCTAGGACAGAAACATCATTTGAGATATGCTGTATTACAATCAAATGATGATACCAAACTGATTTCCCACGTGTTACCAAAAGGTCATAAGTGCCTTGCTTGAGAAATACCAATCCATTAAAGAGGGAAGTCACATTAAAAAAAAGATATTTGCTTTAAATATTTTGTATATACACACTATACATAAATATAAATGCTAATGATATCATAAAATTTGTAAATGTTTAATACTGACTGAAAGATTTTGCCTCAAGAATGTATTCTCATCTACATGTGAGGACAGATTAGGGAGAGAGGAGATTCCTGATTACAGTAAAATCTACATGAAATTTTTAAAGGCTGACATTTTTAACATAAATTGCTTCACTTAAAATATCTCAATTCTTAATAAATGGGCAACATTTACATTTTTAATGTTCTGAATACCTACAAAGTCTTATTTTCTTATATCACTTATTTTACCAAAAGGTAATTGTATTTCTAATTTTTTTGCTAATAAATTTTTATTAGTCTTTTCTAGATGCTTTTTATAAAGAGCTAACAGAAAAATCTGGAAAATTACTCTATTTTGAACACATTCTTTCTTAGCATTTCAAAATCAAATCCTAATTCAAATCGATATTTTAAAAAAGAAATTTAAAAACTCAGTTTAATTTCAAGAGTTTGCATAGGATAGAGAACACAAGCCACATATTATACTTTATAGTCAGCACAAACTATAATATTTAAATACAAAATAAAAATACAAAAGAGTATGTTAGCTATTAAGAAGGATGAAAACATTACATTAAATTTAATCTAAAAGGCAGCTTTCTACATTTGCATCATCGTAATCCAATGATTCTCTACCGATTTCAGTTACTGAACACATCTCCAGAACCAAATTATCATTCACTTTCATGCCCCTACATGGGAAGTGGTAGGTGAGTATCTGTAGGAATACAATTTATTGTCTGCTCCTCCACTTAGAAGTAACTGTGTAAAGGGAAAAAAAAGAAAAGACATGAAAAGGTAAGTAAATACAATTATTTCAATTAAATACTAATGATTCTAATTACTAGAAGAATTATGAATAAGCTACTAATTTGCATTGAGAATTAGTACTTAAAGGGACCTATTATTAATACAACAGATCTGGCAGTTACAGTACAATTCAGTAAGAAATTTTATAAGTACTCACCTGAATTTAGTTAGGGCACAATATGCTAATGTACTTTTCTTTTTTCTAGGGGGGAGAGGTTTTTGCTATAGGGCGTGTGTGCTCGCCAGAAAGGCAGAGAGAGAGACAGAAAGCGAGAAATCACCCCCCTGGGGATGGCCACGCCACAATCCCTTCTCCTCCATTCTTCTCTCGGGATCTTGGCCATGCACGTACACGCGCCCAGTGTTTTAAGCCACCAGGTCCAGAACTCGAACCGCAGTCGACTACATGGGAGTCTAGCAACACAGCCATTTCGCCAACTACTGGTCCCACTATGTGCTTTCAATGAAGTATTTGCTAAGATCAATAATAAAATTTAAAAGTTTGAAGGACATCTAGTTTGCCTATTTAAGAAAATACATTCGGACATGGTGGTTAGGACATTGGACCCCCATGTGGCCAACTGTGGTCTGAATTCCAGACCTGGCAGTTTGCTTTCTTATTTTCTTACCCTGTTTGTCTCTCTCTGACGAACACACATGATTTATAGCAAATTAAAACTAATAGTAAGGGATCAACACATGGCGGTTACACCACAGGACACCCACATAGATGACTGCGGTTTGAGTCCCAGATCTAGAGGCTTAAAACTCATGCTGGGCACATGTGTATGTGCCCAAAATCCTAAGAGGAGAATGGAGCAGAAGGGATTGCAATGTGGCTGTCCCCCCGGGGAGTGATTTCTTACTTTCTTGCTTTCTATCTCTCTGTCTCTCCAGCAAGCACATGTGCCCTATAGCAAAAATCTCTCTTAAAAAAACCCCCAAAACCTAATGATAATAGATAAAATTAAATGAATAATTCTTTAAAAAAATACATTCATTGTTTGCAAGTAAATGTATATTACAAATTATTCAAGTTGCCCTAGAATGTGTATTTGGAAAGAATTCTTAGATGTTAAGTTTATGTATGTATGTGTACACACACACACACACACACACACACACACACATATATGAATATAATTATACTGTAATTCTTTAAATACACTCTTAACAATCCAGACATTATATAAGGGTTAGCTAACTGGGAAATACTTTGATACATTTAGTCTGATATAGTTGAGTTTATAGATTTAAAAATGTTTCATTAAGATACTCATGAAAGGCCAGCAGGTTGCATGGAGGTTAAGATGCTGAATCACACATGGCAGCTGCGTGTTCGCGTCCTGGGCCCAGCAGCTTGAAAATCACTCCAGGTGCACATGCATGTGTGCTCAAAATCCCAAGAAGAGACTAGAGAATGGGCTGTGGCTGAATGGAAGTAAATGACTTCACCCAGTCACCCAACTGCTCAGGCAGAAAATGTGGACATTACCTTCCATGTTCAGCAGAAAAATGAATCCCTGCTGAAGGATGATTGCTCACTTTCCTTCTCTTTCTCTCTCTTCTGGCAAAGCACAAGTACCCCGTAGCAACAAAAACTTAAAAGAGATACTCTTGAGAGGGACAACCCTGATGTGATAGTAAAAGGAGGAGGATATCACGTGGCCCACTGTGCAGTTAGTGTCCCAGACCTGGCAGCTTGAAAAACACGGCAGGAGCATGTGTGCCCGGAATTCCAAAAGGAGGGAGAAATGACGGAAAAGATTGCAATGTGACCACTCACCATGGGTATGGTGGGGTGCTTTCTCAATTTCTTTCTCTCCCTGTCTGTCTCTTTTGGGCAAGCACATGTGCCCTCTGGCAAACATTAAACAAAAACAAAAACTCAAAAGAAAAAGAAGCTGCTTTAAAATTTGAAATTTTACTACTTTGTATTATTTATTTATTTATTTAAAGAATTACTTAACTTTATTTATTTTTAATTTGATCAGAGAGGGACAGAGCGAGAGTGAGAGAAAGAGAGGGGATATGAGAAAGTAAGTTACCAGGTCTGGGACTCGAACCATGGTTGGCCATGTGGGAGTCCAGCATCCTTAACCTCCGAGTCATCTGCTGGCCCCCTACTTACTTTGAGAGGTTTTTGTTATAGGGCACATACGCATGCCATAGAGAGAGAAAGAGAGAAATCACCTTCCAGGGGGATGGCCATGCCACAGTCCCCTCTTCCTTCCATCTCCTCTGGGATTTTGGGCACACACACATACATGCCAGCAAATCTCAAGCTGCCAGGTCCGGTACTCCAACCACAGTAGGCCATGTGGGAGTCCAGTGATGTAACCATTACACCAGCTGCTGGTCCCCACTACCTTGTATTATTAAAGGGCAAATTTGGGGGCTAGCAGGTGGTGTGGTGGTTAAGGCACTGGACTTCCACATGGCAGACTGCAGTTTGAGTCCTGGATCTGGTGGCTTGCTTTCTCACACCTCACTCTCTTCTCTGGTAAATGCACATGCCTTGTAGCAAATTAAAACAAAACAAAACAATACTAACAATGATAAATAAAATTACATAAATAGTTTTTTCTTCTTTCCTTTTTAGAGTGTTTTCCATAGGGTGCATATGCTCACTGGAGAGAGGAGGAGAGAGAGACAGACAGATACAGTGAGAGGGAAAGCAAGAAATCATCCCCCAGGGAGGATGGCCATGCTGCAATCCCTTCTCCTTCATTTTCCTCCTGGGATCTAGGGCATGTACGGACATGGACCTAGCGTGCTTTCAAAGTCATTGTGTCTAGGACTTGAACCATCATCAAGCATGTGGGAATCCCACAACGCAACTGCTATACCATCTGCTTGCCCCTAAAAAGATAATTATTTTAAAAATTTCTCTCTTTGAATGAGATGTGAGATTTTTTTGAAAAATACTAAGGAAAACATAATACATAATAATACATAATTATAAGTATTAGATATATTGAAACTAGTAACTTTATAAACACAAACACCAGATTAATCCTAAAATATTTTCCTCTTTATTAGGTAACTATTAAAATCCTTACCCCTGTGTCTGTCCAGTCTACACTCAGAACTTTGTCTTCATGAGCAGCCAGATCATAGAGTGGAGCCTTACAACTGAAAAATGAAAATATTAACATGTTATATGCATCCCTGTTTAAAACAAACACGTACAACTAATCCCATTTTTCTGAAAACTTCGCAGGGCTTACCACCCTTACCCCAGTAACCACCTAATCTTAAAATTCTGGGTATTTACTTGACTACTTCTCCTATTTTTTCCTGTATCATTAACAGACTACAGAGATTTATTTCAACAAATATATTCAGAAAAAAAGTTAGTTATAAAAATGTATTTATAATTAGGCCTATTTCATGCCTCCTAGACTAGTTTTCTTTTACTACAAAATCATGGCTTTACACACCCTTTGTCTTGTCACCTATACCCTGTAACTCCCAAATTTAGATTTTCAGTCCAAACTTCTCTCCTGAGTTTCATATGTATAGCCAAATGACTGACAGTTGGGTGCCTTTTGAGCATTAGAAATTTTAAATGAACAAAATGAAACTTTTGATTTTTCCCTCATAAACCTTTTTCTACTCTTTCCTATCACAGTAAATGACTTCACCCAGTCTCTCAACTGCTCAGGCAGAAAATGTGGACACTATCTCCCATCGATGCCTACTTCCATATTTGATCTTGCCGTAGAGCTATCTTCAAAATATACCTGGAGTTCGATCACTTATCTCTAATGCTACCACCGCAGTCGCCCAAGGTCATTCTCTATCTCTGAATTACAACAGCCTCTGTTTCCAGTCTTGCTTCCTTGTTCAAGACTCTCCAACACCGTCTCATCACACTTAGAATGAAACATTTCTTACCATGGACTACAATGTCTTGGTTGATATAACCACTACCTGCCTCATGTCCTGCCGTTCTCCTCACTGCTTACTCCATTCCAGCAACACTGGCCTTCTGGCTATCCTGCCCACGTGCCAAGATTCTTTCCACATTATCTGTTGCTCTCTCTGCCATGATCTGGACAAGGCTCAGACTCTCATACTAAATTTCAATTCACTACTAAAACACTACTTTCAAAGAGTACACTTTCCAAAGAAGTGCCCCTGTACCCTGCTTTACTTCCTTCATAGCATTTACTACTATGATCAAAAATAGTATGTTAAATGCTATTTAAAGTATACAGTTAAAATGTATGTAAGTTCTATAAGTCACGTATTCTAAGATGATATAAGGGTGTTAGAAGGCAGATTTAAGGCCAACAACAATAACACAGGTATTTGGTTAATCCATCTCTGTTCTACTTGTAAAGAAAAGTAAATATATTATGCATGCATGCATTTTGTTGGGATATTTTGTATACACTAATATCATAGCATTAGACTAAGAAAAACATCTTTAATATCTGATTATTTTTAAAAAGAGTTTTTAAATTTAATTTTTTATTAACACAACTTATTAAGGTCTAGGATAATCTTTCTAAACTCTAATATTTTTCCTATTTTATAAAAAAGTCAGAAATATTTTATAAATTTAATTTTTTTTTAACCAAAAAATCAACATGGAATTAGATTCTTTCAGGATGTGAAAAACAACATATTAACATGCAGGGAATTCCTATGATTCTTGCTTTTCTTTTGGCTATCAGTGTTGTATCAGGTAGTACAACCAAGGGCTTTTTATTTTTTTTCCCCTTTTGTTCTAAAGAATTATGTCAGTATTCATTTTATGTCTAGTTGATTTCTTTCTTTTGTGGATCATAAACAAGATTTACCTTCTTGTATCCCACAGCTTGACCATATTATCTAAAGAGCCCGAAATCAGCTGCTGTTCATGGGTAGGAGACCATTTTACGGATGTGACCCAGCCTGTATGGGAGGTCAGGGACAGCGATACCAAAGAACCATCTGAACAAAGCAAAAGAGATAACAAGTGATGAATTTCAGAAAAGAGAAGCAGGAACATCAATATATTTGTAGAACTTCATCATTCTTTACACCACATCTCTAGTGAGAAGAGAAATAGATGTTCTTTACACATCCTTGCCCCCCACCTTTTACAGGACTCACCTTTAGTTCTGGGATCCCACAGCCTGATATGCCTATCTGTGCTTCCAGATGCTAAACGTTTACAAAGTGATGAATAGGAAATACAATTAAACACTTTATTTCCCGTCTGAAAAAGAAAAGGAAAGAACATTTAACCACGGTGACTAAAAGAGACATTTGTCACTTGAAAGATCGAAGTTCATCAGAGGACAACTAAATTCATAGATCTTACCAAAGTAGACTTAACACTGCCAGACTCAACATCCCACACTCTAATCGTATGGTCCCAAGAGGCACTGCAGATTTCTTCAGTATCTGACCACAGAACCGAGGAAATTGCTTCCTTGTGGCCAGAGAGGGTCACAATAGGAGTCTAGAAATGAAAGACCCCAAAAGGGGAAAGCATTTTTATTTCAGAGTATTTGAAATAACAGTAGTTATTACTTCCAAAGACCATGTGCTAGTCATTTTACCAGTGTTTTAGCTTTTTTTTCTTTTTTTTGGAGAGATTTTCACTGTAGGGCGCGTGTGCTTGCCAGACAGACAGAGAGAGACATAGAGACAGAAAGCGAGAAATCACCCCCCAGGGGGGATGGTCACGCCGCAATCCCTTCTCCTCTTGGGATCTTGGGCACACACGCACACGCGCCCGAAGTGTTTTAGCTTTTATATCCAGCTTTACTTCTTTAAAACAATCCCACAAGATGGGAATTGTTTTTTTTTTTTTTTACTTTATACACTAAAGAGCCCGAAATCAGCTGCTGTTCATGGGTAGGAGACCATTTTACGGATGTGACCCAGCCTGTATGGGAGGTCAGGGACAGCGATACCAAAGAACCATCTGAACAAAGCAAAAGAGATAACAAGTGATGAATTTCAGAAAAGAGAAGCAGGAACATCAATATATTTGTAGAACTTCATCATTCTTTACACCACATCTCTAGTGAGAAGAGAAATAGATGTTCTTTACACATCCTTGCCCCCCACCTTTTACAGGACTCACCTTTAGTTCTGGGATCCCACAGCCTGATATGCCTATCTGTGCTTCCAGATGCTAAACGTTTACAAAGTGATGAATAGGAAATACAATTAAACACTTTATTTCCCGTCTGAAAAAGAAAAGGAAAGAACATTTAACCACGGTGACTAAAAGAGACATTTGTCACTTGAAAGATCGAAGTTCATCAGAGGACAACTAAATTCATAGATCTTACCAAAGTAGACTTAACACTGCCAGACTCAACATCCCACACTCTAATCGTATGGTCCCAAGAGGCACTGCAGATTTCTTCAGTATCTGACCACAGAACCGAGGAAATTGCTTCCTTGTGGCCAGAGAGGGTCACAATAGGAGTCTAGAAATGAAAGACCCCAAAAGGGGAAAGCATTTTTATTTCAGAGTATTTGAAATAACAGTAGTTATTACTTCCAAAGACCATGTGCTAGTCATTTTACCAGTGTTTTAGCTTTTTTTTCTTTTTTTTGGAGAGATTTTCACTGTAGGGCGCGTGTGCTTGCCAGACAGACAGAGAGAGACATAGAGACAGAAAGCGAGAAATCACCCCCCAGGGGGGATGGTCACGCCGCAATCCCTTCTCCTCTTGGGATCTTGGGCACACACGCACACGCGCCCGAAGTGTTTTAGCTTTTATATCCAGCTTTACTTCTTTAAAACAATCCCACAAGATGGGAATTGTTTTTTTTTTTTTTACTTTATACATGAAAACATGAGCTAAGAAAGATAACTTGTTTAAGGTCATACAGATTATAAGTGGCACACTTGAGTATGAACCCAAATATTACTCCAAAGTTACTCGGATGCTGCCACCTCTGTTCTACTTTTCATTATAATCTAACACTTAGTTCTCCCACCTGACAAACACATTGTGTTAAAGGTCAGTATTGGATGTCCTTGGATAACCTTGGACTGACCCAGTTTCTCCCCTCTCCTTGCCTATAACTTTCAGAATAATTGTGCTGGGAATGTAACATCTTAAGATAGGGAGGGAATAACAGAACAAGCTGGGCTCTGTTCTAGACTCTCCACCCTCTCCCATACAGAATGTACTTCAAAGCTTTTCCTAGTAAAGTAGGGAGACTTCAGGGTATATAACCCATGGCAGGCTCTTTTGGAATCCCTCAGCAGAGGGACAAGAGTGGTACATGTAGCTGAGGCTCCATCCTCGCTGAGTAGCTTTCTAAAGTCTTGGGGAACCATCTCACAACGGGTCTGAAACTTCTGCTGTCCCTTGCTACCTATCGGTAAGTAACAGCTGCTTCCTAATAACTTGTTGTACGAGTGTTTTCTGTCTCACTGCTCTCATGCAACTGGTCAAAGTGCAGCCTAGATGCAGTGGATGGGAGCATTTGGACTCCAATTCTTGGAGGCTGGCACGGTGATACTCTTTACGACCCTCCACTCAGTGGGAGCACATCCTTGGGATTGGTTTTTATGAACCTGCTCCATAGTTAGCAAGAAAAAGCTTTTGAGTCAGATCTAAGTTTGAGTCAAAGTATTACCAATTTTTATATGATTCTTTCTGGTAAGTTAGATACTTATTCTCACCACCTCATCACCATCACCATTTCTTCAGCAGCTTTAAGTCCTATTACTTAGTCCCCCCACCCGCCATTTGCCAGAGGGAATGTGTGAACACCAGACAGAGAGAAAGAAAGACAGTGAGAGAAACAGTCAGAGAGAAAGCGTTCCCACTGAGGGATGGCCATGCTGCAATCCGTTCTCCTCCATTCTCCTTTTGGGATGTTGGAAATGCATGCCTTAGGTGCCCAACCGCTCAGGCCAGGATTCAAACTGCATAGTCAGTCACGTGGGATCCAGCTGCCTTAATCACCACACTACCTAATCTTTAAATATTTTCCATGGCTCATTTATTACTACTCCAAAAATCTTCAATATCTTTTTAGAATTAAGAGAATTAAACTAGGGCCAAACAATAACCTGGTGATTAGGAGAGCCAGACCCCACACAGTCAACCATGGCTGAATCCCAGCATGGGTGGTTTGAAAAAAATGCACAGATGCCCAAAATCCCAATAGGATGGGGAAATGAAGAAAAGAGATTGTGGTCTGACTATGTCCCCTTGTGGGGGTTCTTTTTCCCCCTTTCTCTGCCTCTTTCTGGCAAGCATACATGCCACCACTAGCAATTAAAAACAAACAAACAAACAAAAAACATACACACTAAACTAGGGTATAGTGCTTGTCTTAAATATAAGGAACACATAAAAGAGAGAAAGGTAGAATTTTGAAATGGGACACGATCTGCCTTTGTAACTCCGTTACATTAATTCTTTAATAACCTTAACAAAAAAGTAAAATAGGGGCCAGCTGGTAGCATGGTGGTTAAGGAGCCTGAATCCCACATGGCCAACTGTGCGGTTTGAATCCCAGACCTGGTGGCTTGAGACATGTGCTAAGTTATGTGTGTGTGTACTCAAAATCCTGAGAAGAGACTTGAGAACGGGTGGAGGTATGGCCATTCTCCTGGGGGAGTGATTCCTCACTCCACGCCCCCTGCAAGCACACATGTCTTACAGCAAAAACTATTTGAAAGGGGCAGCAGGTCGCACGGAGGTTAAGGTGGTTAACCCATGGGTGACTGCAGGTTAAGTCCCAGACCCAGTGGTCTGAAAATCATGCCAGGCGCATATGTGTGCATGTCCAACACCTCAAGAGGAGAAGATACTGTGGCATGGTCATTGCCCCTGGGTGGTGATTTCTCACTTTCCCTCTCTCTAACTCTGTCTCTTTCTCTGGTGTGTGTACAGTCCCCATAACAAACTAAGGGGGAAAATTATTAAAAAAAAAAAAAAAAGAGTATTAATAGATCATTTGAAATGTGGATTTTACTAATCAGGGAGGAAACTCTTTCAGTAAAAGGCCAGCATATAAATATTTTAGTTTTTGTAGA
This sequence comes from Tupaia belangeri chinensis, assembly GCF_000334495.1. NCBI lineage: Eukaryota > Metazoa > Chordata > Mammalia > Scandentia > Tupaiidae > Tupaia > Tupaia belangeri. The sequence goes on from NW_006159858.1 coordinate 5,195,454, forward strand.
CCATATAGTTTCTGTTGTATTGTCTTGTTCTTTATCTGTTTTTACAGCCCCTTATAAATGGCCAAAATCTCAACAGATGGAGAAACGGAGAACAGATTGTGGCATGACCACACCCTACTGGGACTAGAGAATGGATCAGTGGTTGTCAAGGGACAGAAGTAGGAGGGGGAACCAGCAGTTAGCGTAATGGCTATGTCGCTGGACTCCCACATAGTCAACTGCGGTTCACGTCCCGGACCCGGTGGCTTAAAACTCACGCCGGGTGCGTGTGCGTGTGTGCCCAAGATCCCAAGAGGAGAATGGAGGAGAAGGGATTGCGGCGTGACCATCCCCTCTGGGGGGGTGATTTCTCGCTTTCTGTCTCTATGTCTCTCTCTGTCTGTCTGGCAAGAGCACGCGCCCTATAGCGAAAACCTCTCAAAAAAAAAAAAGAAGAAGTAGGAGGAAAGGTTGACAATATAGGGAATTTAATACCCTCAGATGTGACCTAAATGAAACAGAAAGTAAGGTACCATAAAAAGTCAGAAGGATCTAGGATAGAAAACAACATGGTTATGAGAGACTGTGTCTTGATTTGTACAGTAGTTACAATAATTCTATGCATTTATCAAAACTTAAAGAGCTACATACCAAGAAGAATTAATTTTCCTCTATGCAAAAATATTTTAATAAATACAAAAGTCAACACTGGCACTGGCACTACAGGTTGTATGTCCTTTGACTAAAATGCTTAGGACCAGGGAACAGCAGTTAGCGTAATGGCTATGTCGCTGGACTCCCATGTAGCTGACTGCAGTTAGAGCCCCGGATCCGGTGTCTTAAACTCATGCCGGGCACATGTGCATGCATGCCCAAGATACCAAGAGGAGAATGGAGAAGGGATTGTGGTGTGGCCATCCCCCCTGGGGGGTGATTTCTCGCTTTCTCTCTCTCTGTCTATCTCTGTCTTTCTGGCGCATGTGCCCTATAGCAAAAACCTCTCCAAAAAAAGAAAAAAAAAAAGCTTAGGACCAGAAATGTTTGGCATTTTGAAATATTTGCATTTAAGTTCTGAAGTATCTTGGATTTGGGACCCAAGTCTAAAAATGAAATTTACTTATACCTCACATTTACCTTATACGCATAGCCTGAAGGTAATGTTATACAATTATTTTTGTATAGTAGTGCTTGGACTACAGCCTCTCATGAGGTCCAAGCGTGGAATTTTCCACCTATGGCCTCGTCAGAGTTCGGAAAGTTTCAGATTTGGGAGTTATTTCAGATTTCCAGACTAGGGATGCTCAACCTATACAATCCAACTAAAGTGGAATAGGCCTAGAGGGGAAAGGGCAATGTTGAAAATTATAGAGGAGAAAAGCTACTGTATGCTAATATATGAAGCGAAAGATAGATAAATGAACAGGTTGGCAGAATCAGTCACACTAACACAGTCAGGTACTGGAAAGAAATGCAGACAGAAGATAAGGGTTTCTGGCATGACTGCAATTAATAATTAATGCATGTGTTTAAGTCCTATAATGAGCTGAATGAGGAGGCTAGCTCTGTAGCTTAGTGGTTATGAAAGCCAACTCCTACATAACTGACTATTGTTTGAATCCTAACGCTGGTAGCTTGAAAAAAAAATGCTGGGCACTTTTGCATGCATGCTCCAGATCGCAACAGGTTGGAGAAATGAATGAGATGGAATTGTGGGATGACCATATCCCACTGAGGGGGGTGTTTTCTCCCTCTCTCTGGCAAGCACATGAGCCCTCTGACAAATAAAAAGACAAAAAAGCTAAATGAGAAAATGAATATACTATTATTTATCTATCTGAAACATACAAACAAAAAAATTAATATGGCCCAGCCTGTGTAGCGCAGATATGGAAGCCACATACTAACCATGGTTTTAAGTCCCTGATACAACAGTTCTGAAAACACAGTGGGCCATGTACACATGCCCAAGAGCTCAAAATCCTGACAATCACACATGTGCTCGATCATGAATTTTCAAGGGTGTTCAAAAGTTCATGGAAACTGTGTAATGAAAAAATATATAAACATTTTCTCACATTAATTTGTACTTTAATTCCACATCTCTTTTTTTTAAAGAATTAATTTTATGTATTCATTCATTTATTTTAATTTGACCAGAGAGAAACACAGAGAGAGATAGAGAGAAAATGAGAAAGCAAGCCGCCAGGTCCAGGACTCGAACTGTGGGCAGCAATGTGCGAGTATCCAGCGCCTTCACCACCATGCCACCTGCTGGTTCCCTAATTCCACATTTCTATGAAGTTTTTGAAGTCCCTTCCTATAATAGGTAGATAATCACCATAGCAATCCATAAACCTAGCTCAATGCTGTTGTATTACAAGACTCAGATACATGCAGGAATAGTAGTGCTCTCGCAAATACTTAACCCTTGTCAATCCCAGCTGCTCTGTTTTCTGTTTCTTTCTTGGTCGATTTGTGGACTCTTCCATTTCATCTTCTTCATCCGTTGGGACTATATAATTAAGAATTAGATTTGATATTTTAAAAACAATCAATTTAACTGCAAACTGTCTGAAATTTTCTACATTTCTGGGTATATGGTTTCTCTGTGTTTTTTTCAACTGGTTGGGGAATTCCCCATTATTTAGGTTAATGGAAAGTTATGATATCTATTAAAAATAATACTTGGATTAACAATCTTTGAAAAAGAGAAAACAAAAAAAGTTTTTCTTTTTTTTTAATGAAAACTTAGTTTAAAATCTTGTTAGGTCTTTAAGACAACTGTTTAGAATATCTGCCACTTTACCATAGTTAACACAAAATTGTACCCAGAATGCATTTATATTACAAAGGAGAAACTATATCACACATGTTAAAAGGAGATACATTTCAGTCATGTTTGTACTCCCTGACTATTTCACTTTTATAACAAGGAGTGTGTTTCACAGTTATTTTTCAAACAAAAACTAGAGATTTTAATGTGTTGCAACTTTAGTTTTAAATTTTTAATTGCTGGGGTCAGCAGGTGGCATGGTGGTTATGACTATAACTTGAGTCCTGGATCTGGTGGCTTGCCTTCTCACTTTCTCTCTCTCTGGTCAAATTAAAAATTAATAATAATAATAAATACAATTAAGTAATTAATTTTAAAAAATGTTTTTAAATTGATTTAGGTGCATGCCCTTGCCAGAGAGATACACACAGACAAACATAAAGTGAAAAATGACTGCGCCCTCCCCAGGGGAAATGACCACACCACAATCCCTTCTCCTCTAGTGTCCTCTCAGGACTTTGGGTATGTACACACAAGGGCCACACAAAAGCCAGTGTTATTTTCAAGGCGCTGGATCAAGACTTGAACCACGTGGTTGGCCATGTAGGATCGAGTGCCCTAACCTCCACACCACCTGCTGGCCCAGTGCGTTCTAAGTTTTATAAATCTGCTTTCTCTAACTATCAAGAGATTATAAACCCCTTAAAGGTACAAGCTAACCATGCACATTATCTCATTTACCTAGCACTGTCAGAAAGTAAAATATTCCACAAAAGGAAAATTTTCTAATCTAAATTGCTATCTTCTTCAAACTTGCTTGTTCTAATCACCTATATAAAATCTACTAAAATGGATTATATATTTTCTGACATCTTACATGTAATTATTTAAAACTGGTAAGCTTTCTTGATTCCCTTTAATTCTACTTTGTGAACTGTATTTAGGGTGTTATAATGCAATTCTCTCAAATGTAACACAGATATTCTGGTCTGTCATCCAGTGCAATAAATAGTATTAGCTACTAGGTTTTCAAATTAAATCATCTATGTGGGCTCTTTCCTTTCTCTTCCCATCAATGCTCTCTTACTACTACGAAGGTACTTTCCTTTAAGAGTCCTTGCTCCTCCTTCTCTCTCAATTATTCCTTTTTTTTATTTATTAAAATGAGATGGAGAGGGAGATAGATAAAGAGCAGTAGGTATTTTTGACAGGGTCTTGCCATGCCGCCAACCTCCTGCCCCAGGCTTCCAGTCGGCTAGAGGTTCGTATCTCTCCTGGGGTATCTAGGATCTGAACCTGGGCTTCCCATGGAGCCTCAAGATGGCAGAGCAGTACCCTAATCCTTTGCCATCGTGGCTGGGCCTCAACTGTTCCTTTCTATCTGTTTTCAAAGCAAGAATATTAATCTTTGTAAAATTATCTTTATTATAATTTTTTTTAAAGCAAAGTATTCAGGGGTCGGAAGGTGGTGTGGTGGTTAAGGCGCTGAACTCCCACGTGGTGGACCACAGTTCGAGTCCCAGACCTGGTGGCTTGCTTTCTCACTTTCCATGTCTCACTCTCTGGTCAAATTAAAATAATAATAATAATATTAAGTAAAATTAAATAATTTTTTTATAGCAAAGCACTTAAACTAAGAAATTTCTTTAATAGTAAAATGACTCAAAATTTATTTTTGGAGTGGGCTCAGCAGTGCAGTGCTAATATGCTATTGAACTGGTAGTGCTGGATCCAAATGGTTTATCGTTCAATTCCCTGATTGACCTGTCCATGCTCAACACGTATGACCATGATCACAGCTATCTAGGAGAGTGGGGGCAGGGGGGACTGTGGCATAAGAGCCCAGTGAGGATGCTTCTGTCTCTAACTCTCATGAAATAAATAAATAAACTTTAAAAAAAAGTCATTTGTGAATGATAATTTTAAGTTATTTTAGAGTCAAAATGACTCAGAAGGTACTGTTTACTTCTAGGTTCCTAAATAAGGGAACTCTGAAAACTAAGATAGGTGTATATCACACTAAACACATTGTTGACACCTTGCAGCAATTCAGTGACATTGTTCAGTAATAAGGGAATGGTGGGTAGAAAAAATATTGAAACACAAGAATATACGAACGTGTCACCATACTATGTACCTTTATGTGTGTCCTAAAAAGCTCTGGTCCATTTTTATGACAAAATGTGGGTTAGAAAGTCCTCTTTTACTGAAATTCATAAAACATCATTAGTAAGTCAAAGAAATATTTACTTTACCTGTCGACCAGATCTTTAGCATGTTATCCCAGGAGCCACTGCAAAACTAAAGACAGTTATATGAGGGAAAAAGCAGATGTAGTATAACTCACATTATTTGCCTTTTTATTTTCTTCCCCTGTTATTTAACTACAAAACCTTTACCTCACTTGTTCTGTGGCACATAAGCTCTGAAACCCTTCACTACTATGGTACCATCTTCCCAGCTTATGGTCTCCTGGAAGCCACACCCTCAATCTGCATGGCAATCTGGGGAGCTGCCGCTCCTGCCTGGCCTTATTCCCTTGCCAGGTTTGCTTAGATTAGGACAGGAAACTGACCCACATGGTATCAGTAGGTCTCTTCTGCAATAAACACCTTTTTAAAATGTCTTATATTACAGAAGTTTCCCTAGGAACAGACAGTATAGGAAGTAAAACCTGGGACATACTGAAGTCCAGGTTTATTGTCACTGAGAAAGCCAGGCTGAGGTGAAAGAGAATAAAATTGATTGGGAAACAAGAAAGAGACCAGGGGAGCTGGCCACATTTAAGCCTTCATCCCAATGGTATCTGAGGCACAATGCATCTTCATCATTCTAGAGATTTGGTTGTTCCCTCCTTCTTTGGATCTTGCAACCCAATAAATTTTCTTTCCAGTTTAACTAAGACCAAGATGAATTTGTTCCTCTTATAGCCAAAAGACAGGGTAAGATTAATTCATTTACATTTGCACTCAACAACATAAACCTTTCTTGCAAAATGTGAAAAGACATAAATCTTTACCACTAAATGTATCAAACGTCCTATTGGCAAAGAGATACTGAAAAAACACTGTTAAATTCAGAATACTTCAATGTGGTTTAAGAAATTTTCAAATTGTGAGCCTGTAAGCCTTCCTAAGGCAATATAGCATTGCCCTTGGATTTTCCCTTTAACTATTTTTCTTTTCAATTTGCTATAGGGTGCATGTGCTTGCTAGACAAAGACAGGAAGAGACAGAGAGGGAAAGTGAGAAAGCACCCCCCGGGGATTGGGATGGCCACACCACGATCTCTTCTCCTCTATTCTCTTTTCAGGACTTTAGGCCTGGATACACACACACCTGGCATGTTTTTTATGCTGCTGGATCCAGTACTTGAACTACACAGTCAGATGTATGTGATCGAGCTGCGTTAACCACCACTCTACCAGCTGGCTCCAACTTTACTATTATCTCACAGTAAAGAATAAGTCAGCACTGACAGTAAAATAAACTCTATTAATGTTAACTTTAGTGTATGTAAGTCTGAGATAATCAGGAAGGCATGTTCAATTGATACAGCACTCAAGAGCAGCTGGTAGATTGAAAATTATGTCATTACTGAAGCCAGCAGGTGATGCAGTCATTATAGTGCTGGACTCCCACATGGCTAACCATGGTTCAAGTCCTGGACCTGTAGGCTTGAAACTCATGCCAGATGCATGTGTGTGCATGCCTAAAGTCCCAAAAGGAAGAATGGGGGAGTAGGGATTGTGGCGTGGCCATCCCCCCAGGTGGAGCTTTTTCATTTTTTATCTGTCTCCAGCAAGCGCACGCACCCTATAGCAAAAATCTCCAAGAAAAGGAAATATGTCATTACTATGATTCAAGAAAGTTACATAAAGACATAGCCTGTTTACTTAAACAAGAGAAATCCAGGCTGAGGAAGTAAATTTTGTATCTCTTCTTTACTTTTGGTTTGGAATTATTCTTTAGTTACTGAAGCTAGACCAATAGCAATGAATACATAAAGACAAAAATATTTAGTAATAAGCTCAAATTCTTGTGTAACACAGTACTAATAATACACTAGTCACGTACTTTAGTTCCTGAGCTATCAACAGCTATAGACTCCACACTTCCAGCATGACCTCTGCAGCAATGCAGAGCTTTCACTTTGTTCCTCTCTACGTTCCACTCCCACAAGAGAATTGTCTGATCCATAGAGGCACTCAGTAGTAAGCAAGATAAATTATCTAAAAGAAAGAACACAAGAATAAGAAAAACATTAGTACACTTTATATGTATCATGTTCTGAAATTAAAAAATTAATCTTGTTATTGTTAAAAATGATTGTTGGGGTCAGCAGGCAGTATAGTGGTTAAGGTGCTAGACTCCCACATGGCTGACCACTTTAAGTCCTGGATATGGAGGCTTAAAACTCATGCCAGTTATGTGTGTGTGCATACCCAAAATCCTGACAGAAGAATGGAGGAGAAGAGACTGTAATGTGGCCATCCCCCCTGAATGGTGATTTCTCATTTTCTCTCTGTCTCTCTCTAGTGAGCACAGGTACCCTGTGGCAAAAGCCTAAAAGAAAAAAAAAAAAAAAAGAGAGAGAGAAAAATTGTTAAAAAGATAGCCTGAAGTGGGGGCATGATGCCATGACGCTATAATCCCAACAAATTGGGAGTCTGAGGCAGGAGGACCATGAGATCAAGGCCAGTCTCAGCAACATAGTGAAACAAAGTCTAAAAAAAAACATAGAATGCACAAACAAAATTAGAAAAAAAGATAACATGGTACAAAGGAAATTCTTTAAAAGTAGAAGATATGGGAACCAACAGTTAGTGTAATGGCTATGTTGCTGGATTCCCATGTGGTCGACCGCGGTTTGAGTCCTGGACCCAGTGGCTTAAAACTCACGCCGGGCGCGTGTGCGTGTGTGCCCAAGATCCCGAGAGGAGAATAGAGGAGAAGGGATTGTGGCGTGGCCATCCCCGCTGCGGGGGGTGATTTCTCACTTTCTGTCTCTCTTGAGAGCTTACGTAAAAAACTCTCCAAAAAAAAAAAAAAAGAAAAAAAAGTAGAAGATACGAGTTCAATACAGTATTAACTTGAAAACGTATATTATCTGATGTTAATTAAGAATTCATTTCCACCAATTTATAGATTTTTAAATACAATCCTTTTCTTCCTGAACACAGTATTTTTTGAAGACTTCACAATAACTGAGGCAAGAGACATCACGTCCCCATCCCCCCGTCCCAGAATGAAAATGGCTTACTTCCAAATCCCTATCTAGAATTCTTATCAGCTTAGGCAAAGGGCTCTAACCTTTTTTCACCCAGGCCACATCTTTTACAACGTCTGTATGTCCTACAATTGTCATTATTGATTTTCCTTCCAAGGACCAGATACGAGAAGTCTTATCATAAGAACCAGTTAAAATCCTATGAGGAGAAAAATAAATGTTATAAAATAAGAAAAGAAGCTTTTGCAAACCATGAAAATAAATAGTTTCTAGGACAATGACAAGTAAACCTTCAAGATTATGGTTTTAAACTCTTCCTCAGTATGAAGATCAAGACTTTGAAATATTCTAGAACAGATCAGAAGTTACACTTGATCTTTCAAAAATAATGACTGTCATTATTTACTACTGTTATAAATACAACTCTCAGGGAAGTTACGCAAATTCCTTGTAAAGCCTAATAGTTCTTTGAACATAGCCACTGAAACTCGTTTAAAGTAAAAATACGACCAGCAATAAATACATAAATAACTGTATAATAACCCCAAGGAGACATTCTTCAAAAGAAGTAAGCTCTTACTAAGAGCCACTATGAACTCCTGAGGTATTTTCTACAAGTAAGGGCAGTAGAGATTTGCTCAGAGCTACCCTTACCTTCTTTCTTGTTTCCAGCCTGCCTTTTTCAGCTCTAAATTAGCACAACCTGCCTCTTCATGGTACCAGGCCAGAACCGTGGCCATAAAAGTGATTTTTTCCTCTATGAAATAAATTATACCCTTCTTCTTAAACACAATATACTCAAATGGAACAAATTAAATGCCCTAAGACATTTAACTTACTCAGAAGACAAATGTCACTACAGTATCTTGAAACAAAAAAGTATTAGTAAATACCTATTTTCTCTTGAATACAATGAATATAACCATCTTTCTGTTTGGCTTGGTCACTAATACACACATATCACACAATTACTTTTATAAACAGGTAATCAGGGAAAAATATTCACATATTGGACTTAAAACAGGCTGAAGGATGCACATAAGCAAACAATAAAATTCATCTGGCAATACCATTCCTCTGCCCCTTTAATGGAACTGATCCAGTCATCATGAAACATGCATTGCTCCGGCTGGGGTGCAGTGTATTTCTCCACATATTCTAGCTCCACAACCTCTTCCTAGACACAGAGAGAAACCAGAAATCCATCAGGTGGTATAGTTTTTAAATACTACATTATAAAAATTAAGAATCTCCAACTTAATGTATCGCCTTAGTTCTCTTCATAACTCCCAAAATTTGGAGCCATTCGAAAAGACAAAAAAATCCAGGCCAGCAGATGGTGTAGTGGTTAAGGCCTGGACTATCACATGGTCGACTGTGTTTTGAGTCCCAGACTTAGCAGCTTGAAACTCATGCTGGGCGTGAGTGTGTGCATGCCCAAAATTCCAAGAAGAGAAGCGATTATGGCATGGCTACCCCAGTGTTGGGGGGAGGCCATTGTTCTCTGTCTCTTTTTATCTCTAGGCAGTATATGCACCCTATAGCAAAAATCTCTCTCTCAAAAAAAAAGAGACAAAAACCTTAACTAAAACCTGGTGGTTTGCTTTCTCACTTTCCCTCTTCTCTCTCTCACTCTGTCTCTCCCTGATCAAATTAAAATGAATAAACTAAAAAATTCTTTTTTTATAAGAATTACTTTTAATTTTATTTACTTATTTATTCATTTTAATTTGATCAGAGAGAGACAGAGTGAGAGAGAGGGAAAGCAAGAAAGCAAACCACCAGGTTCAGGACTTGAACTGTGTGGTACCGTGTGGGAGTCCAGCACCCTTAACCACCCACCACCTGCTGGCCCCCAAAAAATAATTATTAAAAAAAAAAAAAAAACTCAAAAGTATTAATGGCCTTGGAAAACTTATGCTAAAAGTGGGGAAAGAAAAGAATACAAGACAATATTTGAATTAAAAAATTATAAAAGCACATTGTTTAATGAGTATAGAACTTCTGTACAGGATAATACAACAGTCTGGATGCAGACAGTGGTAATGGCTGCGAATGTACAGTCAATCCTTGAACAATGTGGGGGTGAGGGATGGCAACCCCCACCAGGAGTACAGGAGAAAAATCCACATGTAACTTTTTCTTTCTTTTTTGCTATAGAGTACATGTGCTCACCTGGGAGAGACAGAGATAAGGTGGTGATGGGGTGGTGGTGAAAAGCACCCACCCTGAGGGTAATGACCACTATAGTCCTTTCTCCTCCATTTCTCCTTTCAGGATTTTGGGTAAGCGTACACAGACAAGTATCCGGAGTGTTTTCAAAGCTGCAGGTCCAGGACTCAAACATCACAGCTGGCCATGTGGGTTCTAGCTGCCTTAACCGGCATGCCACCAACTGGCCCGAAAATCTACATATAACTTGACTCTCCCAAAACTTAACTACGTATAGCTTACTGCTGACGAGAAATCTTATCGATAACATAAAAGTCGATTAAGACACATTTTGTATGTTATATGTATTATATGCTGTATTCTTACAATAAGGCAAGCTAGAGAAAAGGTTATTACAAAAATCATGAGATAAAAAAACATCTGCAGTATTTACAGAAAAGGTACGCAATATAAGTGGACCTACAAAGTTCAAACCTGTGTTGTTCAAGGGTCAACTATACTTAATGCCAGTGAACTGTACACTCAATGATTGTTAAAATGGCAAGTTTTATGTCATGGATACTGTACCACAATTTAAAAATTAAATCAGCAAAAAATTATGAAAACAATTATCTTTTTAATTTATAAAGGCAATATTAAGTTTGAAAAGTAGAAGATGCAAAATTCCAATAAACTGTAATAACCTAACCCATAGCTTTCATATGTGCACAATTATTTTGTACATTTGTAGCAGTACTAAGCACATATTTGCTATCCCCTTGCCAGTTCTTCCACAGAAAAGAAGAATGTGTTCATTCATCTGTATTTTCTTGAATAAAATACTCTCACAAGATGAAGGGCTTTCAGAACTGATTATGTAGGGGCCAGCAGATGGTATAGTGGTTAAGGGCGCTGGACTCCCACATGGCCGACGACAGTTCAAGTCCCGGACCTGGCAGCTTGCTTTCTCATTTTTCCTCTCCCTTCTCTCTCTCACTCTGTTCCCCTCTGGTCAAATTAAAATAAATAAATAAAGATAAATAAAATAATTCTTAAAAAAAAAATTACTGATTATATAGAAACAGAAGTTCAAACAATAAACTATGGAATGAATATCTCAGGGGCCAGAGAGTAGCACAGCTAGACCCACAAGGAAAAGTCCTGGGTTTGACGCTGGCAGGTAGTATGGTGGTTAAGGGCACTGGACTCTCACATGGCCAACCACTGTTCAAGGCCCCGACCTGGCAGCTTGCTTTCTCACTTTCCCTCTCTCTCTTTTTCTCACTCCATCCCTCCCCAGTTAAATTAAAATAAATGAAAGAAAGTGATTTTTTTTTTTTAATTCCTAGGATCACATCCCATCCCAGGACCTCCCTGGGCATGTATGGAGGTCCCACACATTTATGTTTATGATCCAGGCTGGCTGAGGCTGGGAGTGAATCAAACTGCAAAGATTCGGTGCGGGGGTATCTATCTCTCTTACCCTCTCTCTTTCCTTCATAGAAAAGATAAATAATGGGGCCAGAGAGATGGCGTAGTGCTTAAAGCACTGGACTCCCATGTGGTCGACCGTGGTTTGAGTCCAGGACCTAGCAGCTTGAAATTCACACCAGGTACATGTGCGTGTGTGACCAATATCCGTAGAGAATGAAGAAGGGATTACAGCATGGCCATCTCCCCAGGGTGGGGATGATTTCTCACTTTCTGTCTCTCTGTCTCCAGCAAGCACACATGCCCTATAGCAAAAATTTCTATAAATAAGTAAATAAATAAATAGTCTTTTAAAGAAAGAAGCTTGGATGTTAAAGATAGATTCAGTCTGATTCTAAAAGGCACTTAATTTAAATATCTGATAATGCCTTCATGTAAAATACAGAGGCAAGTATTTGAACTTACAGATGAGATGTTCTCCAGCTCCATGTGTTTGACCAAGGGCATTCGCAGAAACTGTCCTTTGATAAGGAAATCAAACTCCACATGTTTGTGGAACTCTAAAGAAAACATATAATTAAATTATTATCAATCTTAAGATCTGAAGTGCTACTGACAGCAGAATACAAGACACCTCTAAACAAAGAAGTATCTATTCTCCTAGCGTAGCCTCTGAGTGTCTCCAAAATTTCTCACAGTACAATTGGATCATAAATTCTAATATACTACGTGATTTTCAAGAAAAAACACTTTGGTGACCAGCAGTTAGTGTAATGGCTATGTTGCTGGACTCCCATGTAGTCAACCGCCGTTCAAGTCCCAGACCCGGTAGCTTACACTTACGCCAGGCATGTGTGCATGTGTGCCTAAGATCCCGAGAGGAGAATGGAGGAGAAGGGATTGTGGTGTGGCCATCTCCCCAGGGGGGTGATTTCTAGCTTTCTGTCTCTCTGGCGAGCACGTGCGCCCTATAGCAAAAACCTTTCCCCTCCCCTGCCAAAAAAAGAAAAGAAAAAGAAAAAACACTTTGTTTTGCTTGTACAATTGTTTTGTTATCAGTAGTGGTGTAATTATTTTGACTTTTCAAAAACTCTATCTTATGGAAAATTTTAAAACATACACAAAAATAGAAATAATAATGAACCCTCTTCACTCACTTTGTCTAACAACTTACGGACGATGATGTACACCTGTCCCTCCATTCACCTGCTGGTTTATGTTAAAGCAAATCTCTGCTATGGTATCACTTCCTCTATAAACACTTTAGTATGTACCTGTTTCTAGAATATAAAGACTTGGGCTAACCCCACAGCACAGTGGTTAGATATTATGCAGAGAAAGCCAGATTCTACATGGCTGGGCATGCATGTGCCCAGGATCCTGACTGGATGGAGAAGATAAGAAAAAAGGACTGCATCATGACCAGGAGTTAGAGAATGGGGGAGCGGTGCTTCCTCTCTTCCTTTCTCTTTCTCTTGTATATGCACATGTGTTCTGTAACACAATAATAAATAATAAAACAATAAAATGAAAGAACTTAAAAACAGTCACTATATCAGGGCTAGAAGGTGGCGTGGCGTTTAAAGGCACTTGATTCCCACATGGCCAACTGTGGTTGGAGTTCCAGAACTGGTGGCTTACTTTCTTGGTTCCCCTTTCTCTAATTCTATCTCTCTCTGGTCAAATTTAACAAATAGTAATAATAACAAATGGAATTACATGAATAAATAATTTTTTAAAAAGTCGCTATATCAAAAAATTTAACAAGTATTTTTTTAGTTTACAGTGTGTGCTTTTTAAAATCTGGATCCAAAAACTATGTATTATATTTCACTATATTTCTTTTAGTCTGATAAGTTTCTCCACCTTGGCATTTATTTGCTAAAGAGTCTTGGAGGACCAGCAGTTGGTGTAATAGCTACTCCAATGTAGTCGATCATGGTTTGAGTTCTGGACCTGGTGGCTTAAACTCACACTGGGCACGTATGTGTGTGTGTGTGTGTGTGCCCAAGATCCCAAGAGGAGAATGGAGGAGAAGGGATTGTGGCATGGCCATCCCCCCTGGGGAGTGATTTCTCATTTTCTGTCTCTCTGTCTCTCTCTGTCTTTCTGGTGAGCGCACACACCCTATAGCAAAAAACTTCTCAAAAAAAAAAAAGAGGGAACCAACAGTTAGCGTAATGGCTATGTCGCTGGACTCCCACGTAGTCGACTGCGGTTCGCGTCCTGGACCCGGAGGCTTAAAACTCACGCTGGGCGCGTGTGCGTGCATGCCCAAGATTCCAAGAGGAGAATGGAGGAGAAGGGATTGCGGCATGACCATCCCCCTGGGGGGTGATTTCTTGCTTTGTGTCTCTATGTTTCTCTCTGTCTGTCTGGCGAGCGCACGCGCCCTATACCGAAAATCTCTCCAAAAAAAACGAAAGAAAGTGTCTTATACTAATAGTATTTCCTATATTCCAGGTTTGGTTGATTACATCAGCACGATGTCCTTTTATATGTTCATCTTTTAGCTAGACAATAAGTATATTATTTAGACCTAAATACTTGCTTAGATTTCAGGTTTGATTTTTGTAGGGAGAATGGATAAGAACATTTATAGGCAGTATTATGTATTTTTCATTGTGTTACATCAGGATGAGTATAATATCTGATTGTGGGGGACCAGCAGGTGGCATTGTCGTTAAAGTGCTGGATACTCCCACATGGCTGACCACAGTTCAAGTCCCGGACTGGTGGTTTGCTTTATCACTTTCCCTCTCTCTCTCTCTGGTCAAATTAAAATAAATGAATGAATAAATAAAAAGAAATTTTTAAAAATTCTTTAAAAAAAAGAATATCTGATTGTGACTCTATTTAAGACATTATGATCTACCTTTGGGCTCAGATTGTATCAGTCTGATCCCAGCTACCATAATGTTCCTTGTCAGCTATTTACCTAACTGATGGTTTTTAGCAGCTATTGCTATTACTTCTTACATATCCATCATTTCATTTGCAGTTGAAAATGTTAAGAATATAGCACTATCATTCTTTCCATAGTTATTAGCTATAATTCTTTTAAAATAAGAATACCTTTATCAACTATTTGGTTTATGATCAAAACATATGAACGCTGAATCATCTGTATCTTCAACTCTAGAGCAATGGCTCAGTTATTCAATTTATACAAAAAGACAAATGTTTAGTCTCCACGTTTAGAAAAATGTGCAACTATTAGTATAAGAACGCCAAGTATTTGGATCACAAAGCTTCTATTGCAATAATTATTCTAATTCACATACTTTTTCAATAAGTAGACTATATAACAGTTCTGATTTTTTTTTTTTTGGAGAGGTTTTTGCTATAGGTGTTCTGAAATTTAAAAAGGTAACTATACAACAGAATCTATACACATTCACGATGAAACTGAACCAACAGAAGTACTACGTAAATCTCTCTGAATCAAGCACTGCAGTTAGCTAGCAATAAGAAATCTGTAGATTGTCCACTCACCCTCAAAAAGTTGTTCACATTCATTCTTTTCTTTTTTTTTTTTGAGAGTATTTTTTGTCATAGGGCATGTGTGATCGCCAGAAAGACAGAGAGACAGAGAGATAGAAAGCAAGAAATCACCCCCCAGGGGGGATGGCCACACTGCAATCCCTTCTCCTCCATTCTCCTCTCAGGATCTTGGGCACGCACACACATGCATGCATTTAAGCTACCGGGTCCGGGACTCAAACCACGGTCCACTACATGGGAGTTCAGCGACATAGCCATTACGCTAACTGCTGGTCTCTTCAAATTCATTCTTGAGACCAGCAGATGGCATAATGGTTACGTCACTGGACTCCCTTATAGTCAACTGCAGTTTGAGTTCCAGAACTGGGGACTTAAACTCACTCTGCGTGCACGCCCAAGATCTCCAGAGAATGGAGGCAAAGGGATTGAAGTGTGGCCACTCCTTTGGGGGGTAATTTCTCGCTTTCTGTCTCTTTGTCTTTCTCTCTCTCTGGCAAGTGCACATGCCCTATAGCAAAAATCTCTTAAAAAGAAAGAAAATATCTCAAACTTAACAAAAAAGTTATGGAATTACTTGAGTAATAAGATAAAAATATTAAGTATTAGTTTATAACTCTCACCTCCCCATTTGTCCAACTAGGGTGGAGTACAAAGAGCTTTCAAATCTGCATAGAAAAATATTTGCCTGGTGTTATTATTAATATATTTCTTTTAGAGGTTTTTGCTATAGGGCGTGTACATTCGCCAGACAGAGAGAGACAGAGAGACAGAAAGCGAGAAATCACCCCCCTGGGGGATGGCCATGCCGCAGTCTCTTCTCCTCCATTCTCCTCTCGGGATCTTGGGCACGCATACACACGCGCCCGGCGTGAGTTTTAAACCACCGGGTCCGGGACATGAACCGCGGTTGACTATGTGGGAGTCCAGCAACATAGTCATTACGCTAACTGCTGGTCCCGCCTGGTATATTTTTATACTTTTCAATGGTGACTTCATTGACAAGATTTGCTCTTCTTTTGGTTGAAATAACTACTTATTTAATTTTATTTATCATTATCATTATTTTTAAATTTTGCTATAGTGCATGTGCCTCACCAAAGAGAGAGAGAGAGAGAGAAAGCAAGCTGGCAGAGTCAAGACTCAAAAACCATGATCAGTCATATGGGAACTCAGAGTCTTACCCACTACACTATCTGCTGGCCCCAACTTTTGTTTTTGTTTTTAAAGAATTATTTTGTTTAACTTCATTTATTTATTTTTCTTTTTTGTTAAGGGGGGTTGGTTTTTGCTATAGAGCACATGCTCACCAGAAAGACAGAAAGCGAGAAATTGTCCCCTAGGGGGGTTGCCATGTCCCAATCCCTTCTCCTCCATTCTCCTCTTGGGATCTTGGGCACGATGCACAAGTGCCTGGTGTGAGTTTAAGCCACCGGGTCCAGGACTCGAACTGCGGTCAATTACATGAGACTCCAGAGACATAGCCATTACACCAACTGCTGGTCCCTATTTATTCATTTTAATTTGACCAGAGAGAGCCAGAGTGAAAGCAAGAGAGAGAAAGAGAGAGAGAGAACTGAGAAAGCAAGCTGCCAGGTCCAGGCGGGAATCGAACCATGGTTGGCCATGTGGGAGTCTAGTTCTCTTACCTACCATGCCACCTGCCAGCCCCCAACTTTTGCTTTAAAAAAGAAATCAGTTATAAGGGCTGGCATGTGGCATAGTGATTAATGCCGTGGACTTCCACATGGCTGACCACAGTTCAAGTCCTGGATCTGGTAGCTTGAAGGTCATTCTGGGTGGGTGTGTATGTATGCATGCCCAAAATCCTGAAGGAAGAATGGAGAAGGGATTGCAGTGTGGCCATCCCTCCTGGGGGATGATTTCTTGTTCTCTCTTTCTCTGCCTCTATCTGTCCCTCTGGCAAACGCATAAACACTACAGCATAAACCTCTCTCAAAAGAAAGAAAAAAATCAGGGGCCAGTAGGTAGCATGGTGGTTGAAGTGTTGGATTCCACATGGTTGACTGCAGTTCTAGTCCCAGACTTGGAGGCTTGCTTTCCTGCTTTCCCTTTCTCTCTCTCTCAGTCTTTCTCTAGTCAAATTAAGAAATGATAACAAATGGAATTAAATAATTCTTAAGAAAAAAAAAAGAAAAATCATAGTTATTCTCAATTCTTCATGTTTAAATTTCCTCTATTTTATGTAATACCTCATTACTTTTATAAAGAACTTTCTTGTAGAAAATGTCAAACATATGTTAAAGTGGAGAATAAAGAACCAATAAACCTCCATATAACTATCATCCAACTTCAGCTATTAACAACAAGTCATGATCAACCTTATTTCATCTATAGTTTTACATACATGTTCATAATAACTTACTGGGCAAATAATTCATGAGTTTAATAGCTAGTGTTTGAAATTTATATCTTTATAAATGTTTTACTTGATATGCTTGGGTATTTACAAATTTTTGTTACATCTAATTTTTTTTTTTTTGAGAGATTTTTTTTTTTCACTGTAGGGCGCGTGCACTCGCCAGACAGACAGAGAGAGACATAGAGACAGAAAGCAAGAAATCACCCCCCAGGGGGGATGGTCACGCCGCAATCCCTTCTCCTCCATTCTCCTCTCGGGATCTTGGGCATGCACGCACACGCGCCCGGCGTGAGTTTTAAGCCACCAGGTCCGGGACACGAACTGCGGTCGACTACATGGGAGTCCAGCGACATAGCCATTACGCTAACTGCTGGTTCCCACATCTAATTTTTTAAATAAATTCTGAACACAGAAAGTAAAATACCAGTATTAATTTTGACATTCTACTATTATATGAAATAAATGCTCAAACACTGATATTATAATTTCATTTTTGTGTTTCACTAGCCAGTGAGGCCTATGCACCATACTTTTATGCTCACATTCTCCATTTCTCCATAGCACAATCACAATGTCTTGATCACCTTCAAATCATAACTATTACACTAAAATCTGTTCCTAAATTACAGCCACCTTATCTCCGTATTGCCTTAAAAGCAGATTAAACAGAAATGATTTTTTCTAAAAATTTTTCTTCCGAAGTATTATCCACCAGGAAAGCCTGTAAGCTATTATTTATAAATTTTATCATTACAAAATTCACCAGTATTATAAAATAAGGCAAAAAAAATAATGCATTTTAGTATAGTGAGTGGCACTATATTCTCTCCTAACATTTCAGACCACATATACCCACCATTTTTGGCCTGTAGCAGTTTGTTGATTATGTTACTAAGGTCGGCAATTTCAGAGGTGGCAGGGATTGAGAAGGGAACATCTTCAACAGCATATCTGTAAAAAGGAAATGATACATCATGATCAAGTCTGCAGATATTTAATAAATGCTTATTGATTTATTCAACAAATATATATTGGGTACCTATTACACGCCAGACATTTTGCATGAAGTAAGTTAAAATGAATTAAATCATGGCCTTGGTTTACTGTCTAGTAATCAAACACAGTGAAGTTTTGTAAGAACAATGTCGTCCTAACCCTAGTCAGAATGGCTAAGATTAAAAAAAATTAAAAATGGGGGGCCAACAGGTGGTATGGTGGTTAAGGCACTGGACACTCCCACATGGCCAACCATGGTTCAGGTCCCAGACCTGGTGGCTTGCTTTCTCACTTTCCCTCTCTCTTCTCTGTGAGTGTCTCTCTCTGGTCAAATCAAAACACATGAATGACTAAATAAAATGAAATAAATAATTATAAGAAAAAAAATGGGAAGCGCTGGTGAGGCTGTGGTGAAAAGGGAATGTTCATACACTGTTGGTAGGAATGTAAATTAGTACAGCCACTGTGGAGAACAATATGGAGGTTCCTCAAAGACCTACAAATAGAACTACCATTTGATCCAGGAATTCCACGCCTGAGTATCTATCCAAAGGATAGGAATACACTCTGTTGGAAAAGTACTTGCACATCTATGTTTATGGCATTATTCACAATTGCTAAAACATGGAGCCAACCCAAACGTCCATGAACAAATGAATGGATTAAAAAAGTGTGGCACATATATGCTATGGAGTACCATTTATCTATTAAAAAATCAGATCCTGGCATTTGATAGAAAGTGGACAAATATAGAAGATTTACTGCTAAGCAAAGCAAGCCAGACTATGAAAGAGAGGCATTGTATGTCCCCATTTTATACCAAATGTCTGTACTCTAATGTAGAAACTCAAAGAAGACATAAAGGCATGAAAAACAATTGCAGGTACTAGAGACAGTGTGGGAAGAGGGTGGGAAATGGGAGATGGTGAGAAAGGGAATCAAGGGGAAAAAGAAAGAAGCAAAACATTTAAGGAACACAAAACTGGAAAATTATCTGTTGATAATGTATATGAGAATATATTTAACTAGACTAATATATAGTGTATTCACAGTGGGAAAATTTGTTTTGTAAGCTGTAACAATATAGAGTGATTGAATGTATATCAAAAAAATTACGTCGGGACCAGGGGGTGGCGTGGTGGCTAAAATGCTGGACACTCCCACATGGCTGACCACGGTTTGAATCCCGGGCCTGGTGGTTTGCTTCCTCACTTTCACTCTCTCTCTCTGGTCAAACTAAAATAAATAAAATAAATAATAAATAAATCTTTTTAAAAATACTGAATTAAAATAATAATGTCATTAGTGTATATATAAAAGAACAAAGAAGCAATAGGCAATTTCAACCAGAAAAAGGAGGGTTGGGGAGTAAGGTTTGAAAAGATGCATTAAAAAAAAAGATGCACAAAAAGAGATCATTTTTAAAGTTGTATCTTTTAGCTTTTTTTTTTGGAGAGGTTTTAGCTATAGGGCGCGTGTGCTCGCCAGGAAGACAGAGAGAGACAGAGAGACAGAAAGCGAGAAATCACCCCCCCCGGGGGGGGGATGACCACACCGCAATCCTTCGCCTCCATTTTCCTCTTGAGATCTTGGGCACTCACACACAGGCACCCGGTATGAGTTTAAGCCACCAGGTCCAGGACATGAACCACAGCTACATGAGAGTGCAAAGACATAGCCATTATGCTAACTGCTGGCCCCTTAAAGATATTTTTTTAAGTTATCTTTACCAGGTTATGGAGAGGCAGGCAAGAAAAAGGGGTATAGGAAAGCAGGAAGAACAGAAAAAACACAGCTGAAAGTTTTTAAAATGTCCACTCAGCTTATTCCAGAAACTATGATCTTACTCTAGGCAAAAGAGTTAGTTTTACTTTTTTTCTGAGACAAAAGGAACCACAGTAGCAGTCCAAGGTAAGGAATAATATCATCAGAATTTTGTTTAATTAGATCTTTCTGGATATAAAATGGAAACTGGATTAGAAAAATACATGATAGGAGGTAGGTTAAGAGACTCATAAAAGAGAAACTGAGGGACCAGCAGGTGGCATGGTGGTTAAGGTGCTGGGCACTCCCATATGGCCAACCATGTTTCAAGTCCCCAACCTGGGTGGGTTGCTTTCTCACACACACACACCAACCCCCCCCTCTGATCAAATTAAAATAAAATGAAATTAAATAAATAATTCTTCTAAAAAAAGCTGAGAAAAATGTGTACAAATTACATATGTTAAAATGAGTTTGTATCCAGAAAATATAAAGAGCATGCATAATGCAATAATAAAAGATAATCAATTTTGGGGGCCAGCAGTTGGCCTAATGGCTATGTTGCTAGACTCCCATGAAGTCAACTGCGGATTGAGTCCTGGCCTCAGTGGCTTAAACTCATGCTGGGTGCGTGTGCATGTGTGCCCAAGATCCCAAGAGGAGAAGGGATTGTGGCATGGCTATCTCCCTTGTGGGGTGATTTCTTGCTTCTGTTTCTCTGTGTCTTTCTGGCAAACGTACACACCCTATACCAAAAACCTCTCCCCACCCCCCACCCCAAAAAAAGGATAATGAAATTTTATAGGCAAAGGATCTAAATAGATAGTTCTCCAGAGAAGATATAGAAATGACTGATAGACATATAAAAAGATGCCTATCATTAGCTATCATTAGTCATCAGGGAAATGAAAAACAAATCACAATGAAATATCACCTTACACCCTCTAAGGAGGGTATAATAAAA
This sequence comes from Tupaia belangeri chinensis, assembly GCF_000334495.1. NCBI lineage: Eukaryota > Metazoa > Chordata > Mammalia > Scandentia > Tupaiidae > Tupaia > Tupaia belangeri. The sequence goes on from NW_006159858.1 coordinate 5,216,625, forward strand.
AAGACGGGAGTGGGACCAGCAGTTAGTGTAATGGCTATGTCACTGGACTCCCATGTAGTTGACTGCGGTTCACGTCCTGGACCTGGCGGCTTAAAACACAGCGGGCATGTGTGCGTGTGTGCCCAAGATCCAGGGAGGAAAATGGAGAAGGGATTGCCGTGTGGCCATCCCCCGGGGGGGTGGGGGGGTGATTTCTCTCTTTCTATCTGGCGAGCGCACACGCCCTATAGCAAAATCCTCTCAAAAAAAAAAAAAAAAAAAGATGGGAGTAATTGTGAAGATACATAGAAATTGGAACACTCATCCAATACAGGTGGCAACGTTAAATGATGCAGTTGCTTCAGTAAACAGTCTGGCAGTGAGTCAGCCAGTGGTACACTAGTTAAGGTGGCTGGATCCCACATGACTGACTGCAGCTCAAGCGCTGGTTCTGGTGGCTTGAAAAATATGCCAGGTGTACGTGCATGTACGTCCAAAATCCCAAAAGTAGTGCGGAGATGGAAGAGAAAGGATTAAGGCATGACTGTTTTCCACAAGAACTGCTTTTTCACTTTTTCTCTGTCTCATTTCTCTCTGGCAAGAGAATGGATCCTCTGGAAAATTAAAAAGAACAAGAACAACAGTCCAGCATTTCCTCAAAAAGGTATACATGAAATGACCATCCGACCTAGGAACGCCACTTCTAAATACATACCCAAGATAAATGAAAACTTACATTTACACAAAAACTTGTGTGTGAATGTTCAAAGAACCACTCATAATGGCTAAAAGTAAATAACCTGAATATTAATTTGCTGATGAGTGGAACGATACAGCATACCCAATGCAATATTATTTGGCCATAGAAGAAATGAAGTATTAATACAGACTATAGCATGGATGAACCATGAAAACATTATGCTAAAACCAGTAACAAAAGACCACGTTAGATAACTGCATCTATACAAAATGTCCAGAATAAACAAATCTACAGAAATAGAAAGTAGGTAAGTGGTTGATTAGAGTCAGTGTACCTAAAAGTGTGTGTGGGGGGGAGGGGGATGATAGCTAAAGGACAATGAAAAAATGTTCTGAAATGGATTGTGGTGATGGTTGTACAGCTATGCAAATATGATGCTGCTGGTAGTCAAACTACAGTTTAAGTATTAAAGCCATAACTATATCATGTCAAAAAAGCAGTTATTTTAGGTTTTCCAAAAGGTTACTAAACCTAGGAATTAAGTTTTGTTTCTCAGGCCAGCAGGTGGCAGAGTGGTTGAGACACTGGATCCCACATGGCTGACTCTGAGGTTCGAGTGCCAGATCTAGCAGCTTGAAATGACACCAGGTGTGTGTGTGTGTGCCCAAAATCCTGAGACGAGAATGGAGAAGGGAATTTGGTGTGGTCATCCCCACCCCCCCAGGGGGTGATTTCTCAGTTTCCCTTTCTCTTCAGGAAGTGCTTATATGCTATGGCAAAAATCTAAAAAAAAAAAAAAAAAAAATTGTTTCTTCATTTTACTTAATAATGTGGTCAGTAAAATGTGAGGGGGAGCATTGCATAATTATCCCTCACACACCTGAATAAAGGTATATATATGAATTACACACATATATATGTATGACTTTTCTCCCTCATTTGACTGATCAAAACATTATTTAAGGAACCAGCCGTTAGTGTAATGGCTATGTCGCTGGACTCCCATGTAGTCGACCGTGGTTCAAGTCGCGGACCCAGTGGCTTAAACTCAAGTCGGACAGGTGTGTGTGTGTGCCCAAGATCCTGAGAGGAGAATGGAAGAGAAGAGATTGTGGCGTGGCCATCCCCACTGGAGGGTGACTTCTTGCTTTCTGTCTCTCTGTCTGTCTTTCCGGAGAGTGCATGCGCCCTATAGCTTAAAAAAAAAAAGCCTCTCCAAAAAAGAAAAAACAACAACAACAAAAACATATTATTTAAAAGAAAGAGGAATATTTTAACTCTTAAGTTTTGTTACCTTTGAAGAACCTAAATACAAACATGCACACATATATACAAACATACACAACTGTTATCAATTTATTTTAGGGATTAAAATTAATTGCTCTTATTTCTTATAATTTCATATGAATCAACAAGTGTCTCTACAAAATTTCAGTGAAAAAAAATACAGTGGTGGCCTAGCTACAGTGGCACGCAGCTAAGACACTGAGTTTCCAGGCAGCACTACACAAGAAGCCAGGGTTAGATTCCCTGCAAAACCTAAATGTTGGGCATGGTGGCATGGGCCTGTAATCTCAGTGATTTGGGGAGCTGTGGAGAGGAGGATTCCTACCTCAGGGTGGCCTGGGGAACATGGCAAGATCCCGTCTGAAAAAAGGCCTGGCAGTGGGCACCTGTAATCCTGGCCGGAAGACTGAGGCAAGAGAACAGTGACATGGCCAGACTGCATCTTAGAAAAAAATCTGGGGGGACCTGTAGTTGGCATAATGGCTATGTTGCAGAACTCCCATGTAGTTGACCGCAGTTCATGTCCTGGACCCAGTGGCTTAAACTCATACTGGGCACGTGTGTGTGCATGTGATCCCGAGAGGAGAATGGAGAAGAAGGGACTGCAGCATGGCCATCTCCCCTGGGGAGTGATTTCTTGCTTTCTGTCTCTCTGTCTTTCTCTGTCTCTCTGGAGAGTGTAGCCCCCCAAAGTAAAAAAAAAAAAAAAAAAAACAAACCTCTACAGAAAAAAATTTTTTTAAATGTTTATCTTATTGCATCACCACATTCCTTGAGAAGCATTAGACTAAGCAAAGAAGTATACTATTATACACCTCATAAGAACACTTCAGTCAACAACAGACTTCATATTCCACAATGGTCCCATAAGAAACATACACTCTACTCTCTATGCATAGCCTTTGGGTGTAGTAAACTATACCATCTAAGTTTGTGGATTACAGTCTGCTGTGTTCACACAAAGGCAAAATGGCCTAAAGACACATTTCGTAGAACACCACAAAACTTGGAACATATTCTGGTCTTTAAGTGATGCATGACTGTAGACTGATGTACACTGATTATACAATTTACATACACTGTAAGCAATAACAAATGAGGAATGACTATGATTTATAAGGTCTAGCTAATTTCTTTTTTTTTTTTTCTGAGAGAGAGAGATTTTTGCTATAGGGTGAGTGCATTCACTGGAGACAATGACAGAAAATGTGAGAAAGTGAGAAATCACCCCCACCCCCCATACACACCCCAGGGGATAGCCACACCACAATCTCTTCTCTTCTATTCTCTCGGGATTTGGGGCATGCACACACATGTGCCTGGTGTGAGTTTCAAGCCACTGGATCCAGGACTTGAACGATGGTCAGCCATGTGGGAGTCCACAGCCTTAACCACCACCAAACCTGCTGGCCCCCAATACAACAAAATATTAGGTTGGAGGGAAACTCATGACACATTTTTCTATGCTTCTCTATGCAAAAATGCATCATGACTTTCCCAATGACCAAATATTTATTATTTACGATTAGCACCAGAAAAATTTGACATGGTTGACTCAGTCAATCCAAGAAGCTTCATACATAGTTCCTGTCTTCAATGAACTTAAACTATATTATAACTGAAGAAACCAGGCAAACAGAAAGAAAATTTAACAGTACAATGTACACCACAAAACAGCCTATAATTAGGTTTCAATGAAATGTCACAGAGCTAGGAACCATTGGTAAAAATGTTTATACATAATGCTAATACATATGAAACTACTAAGATGTGTATCTATACTTATTTGCTTAATTAATTTTTTTTTTGTAGAGGTTTTTGCTATAGGGCGTGTGGGCTCATCAGAAAGATAGAGACAGAGAGACAGAAAGCGAGAAATCACCCCCCAGAGGGGATGGTCACAACCCAATCCCTTCTCCTTCATTCTCTTCTGGGGATCTTGGGCGGGCATGCACACATATGTGCCCAGTGTGAGTGTAAGCCACTGGGTCCAGGACTCAAACCGTGGCCAACTACATGGGAGTCTAACGACATAGCCATTACACCAACTGCTGGTCCCAACTAATTTAATATTGTTCAAGGAATGTGGTGATACTATAGCTTGGCACTACTGTTTTTCTATACATAATATACACACACATACATCATCGACAAATACGTCTACATATAAATAAATACATAGCTTAGGTGTATAAATACATTATACTTCAATTACATACTATATTTTATGTACATGTGTATATTATTCTCAAATCTATAACTGAATTGAGTTCAGACTCTCTTATCAAAAACCAGTTCTACCAACTCCCTAATCACAAAAGCATTTCCTATCACCTACTTAAACTTTGAATCACCACTAGCAGACAGCCTGTAATGACATGGCCCATTGTTCATTAAGTTACGCACAGAAGTAGGCTTCATTCAGAGAGTGAACCTGAAGCCCTTCAGTCCCATCCACATTCACATATCAAATGATTAAACAGAGTCCACGCAGCTGGGCAAGAAAAGAGATGATCTCGGGGGACTACTAAGAAGGTCCCTGTGAAATCCTTCCAAGGCACTCTTTGCAACGTCAGTGAAGAACGGCACAAGCGAGGAGTCCAACGAAATAAATAAAGGGGTGGGAAGTGCAAAGGTAAAGACAACCAGGGATTCACAAGGTCATACAGAAGGGATCGAGGGAAAGGATCCTAGGGAGGAGATTCAAGAGTGGGAGACGCTGTACTTACTTCTTGTTCTCAGTGTAGAAGCGTGTCTGGAGCTGAGCCATGGTGGGGGAGTATACACAAGATTTGCCCGAAGAAACGTACGTACTAGTAGTCAGAAAACAGGAGCTCTTGCCCTGTCGGACTACAAGAAGAGGTCGCTCAAAATCAGACTGCACAGGTAGACGAGATGCTGTGATCCAAACCCGGCGACACCACGAGGTTGCCCTTCCGCAGAGGCCCTGCCCACAAAGTCAAATACCTATTCCCAGATTTAGGGATCATCGATCAGTAAAGCAGAGTCTTAAAGGCAGCGTGTCCCTTTACTCTTTGTTGGAGTTCATGCCAAACATTTAGGGCCCTATAAGGAAGATAGAGAAATACCCAATTTAATTATTTAAGAAGGAAAAAAAGCTATCCTTGGGTGGATACTTTAAACGCAGTTTATAGATACTACAACTCCCACGAAGCAGCGCGTCTCAGACGTTGTGACAACTGGGAATTGTAGTCTTTATTGCCACATTGCCCTCAAGAATATCTGACTTGTTTTAAAGCCCTGACTCCAGCCGGTTACCTATTAAATTTTCTCTATCTTCGGTTCTGATTGACTAAAGCCTGCCCCGTACTTTTCTCATGCATATCTGCTGCCACACACTTACTCGGCCGATATTGGAAATGTACTCTAGCCGCTAGCTTCCGGTTTCAGATCCGACCCCGGCGGAAACACGATAGAAAGAGCGAATCAGAAAGGAAAAGCACGACGGTGGCCGATCGTGGTCCTAACTCGCGGGTCTGCGCCGCGCGCTCCCGGACAGGCGCGCCTGCGCATTGTGCTGGTCTCCATGGCGGGGCCTCGGAGCCAAGACGAGGTTGAGTAGACTCGTTTTGAATATTCTCCCCTCTGCTCCGGCGGACTTCCCTCCTCGCCCGGTGGGGCTCTCGGCGGCGGCAGGGCTGGGGGAGGCGGAGGTTTGGCAGAGCTGTCTGCGCCGCCGGGCCTGACGCTACCCTCCAACCCCCCTTTCTTCCTCCCGCCGCCTCCTCGCGTCCCCTCCTGACCCGGCCGGGCTCGTAGCAACCGCCGCCCGCGGTCTCCGCTGCAGCCCGGCACTGACGGCTCCCTCTGCCACCCCGCCTGTGGGCGTCTTTGGGGACCCCACATGGCGTGGCCTAGTACTCCCGGCCCGGCATGGGGCTCGTGGGCTCGGGGGAGGCAGGCAGCAGGAGGAGGTGCCGTTGAGGTGTTTTGAGGGCTGCTGCGCCCGAGGACGCCCCGCCGCCGCTGAGGAGCACCCGCAGCCCTGGGCGGGGAGCGCCCGGTGTGGTCCCCCGCGCTGCCCTGCGCCGTAGGGTCTTCTCCCCCTTCCTGAGCCTTTCAAGACCTTAGTTTTAGAGCAGTATAAAAACATCCTTGAATCCCTGATTTTTTTTTTTTTTAACTTTTCTTTTTTGGTCTTGAAGTTACCCAGAGTCTTGTCTTGATCTCAGTGGTCCCGAGAATTAGTCTAATACTTCATTATAGTTGTTATTCCGAGAAAATGGGTGTGTGTGGGGATACTCTCCAGCTCCCAAAATCACCTTTTCCAGCGTTCGCCAGAACAGTTCCAAAAGGAGGAATTCAGGAGTTAGCAATAATTTAGAGTCAGGCAGAACTACATTGCCAAGTGTGTGGGCACAGCGGTATGTGGGCAGGTGAAGACACTACAGCTTTGCTCTTTGTTTTCGTTCCTTAAAGATGTATGAGGGTTTCGTAGACGCCTGATATTCAGATCAGCTACAGAAAAGATTTAAATGGTTGGCAGTAGAAAGAATTAGTCTTTTTTTAGAGAGCTCTGACAATAAAACAAGGACTGTTTTCAATTTATTCAACTTTATAGAAGGCAGGCCTTGAAACCAGAATGTCTGGGTTCCAATACTTCCTCTGCTATTCAGTTAACCTCTTCATGATACACGGTCAACTGCAAGACTTCCACATAGGAAGCACTCAGTAAGTGGTAATTATTATTACCATCGTAGGAGTTACCAATTCAAGTTTAGCTAGAAGCCAATGGGAACAAATTAGGGAGAAATAGCCATATCCATAGAGTAATAAAATGGAAAAAAAAAAAAAAGAAAACACAGCTGGATGCTAAAGTCCCAGGAAATCACATGTTACTACTGGGCTTGCTAATAGAAACTGTGGCCATTTAACAGTGTGATTCAGTGTAATGGTGAGAAGTAATACACTGAATACCTTGGGCACCTGAAACTTGAAACACTTTCTTCATTGAAGTCTTGCTTTTGCATTCATATGTATGATGCTACATCATAGGTCAGAATATCTCAAAAATTTGTAGTTGGGCCTACAGATGGTGTAATGGTTAAGGTGCTGGACTCCCACATGGCTGACTGCAGTTGGAGTTCTGGACCTGGCAGCTTGAAACTCACACTGGCTGCATGTGTGTGCATGTGCCCAAAATCCCAAGTGGAGAATGGAGAAGGGATTGTGGTGTGGCCATCCCCCTGGGGGATGATCTCTCACTCTGTCTCCCTGTGAGTACACACACCATATAGTGAAAATCTCTCTCTCTAAAAAAAAAAACTAAAAAATTAAAATTAAAATAATAAAATGTGTAGCTAATCAGGTTGACATTTTAAGCAGTCATTAATTTAAAAGATCCTAAATTTGGAATTTAAGAATATATAATACCCAATAGGGTCAATATAGTTCATCTTCATTTGAAAAAAAGATTCCAAAGCTGAATATATGTCCAATAAAATAAGGCTTTCAATTTGCTAAGCAGGAATCTTGAATTCACTAAAACACATTTTTCACTTAGGGAAAAATTAATATTCCAGAATAATTAAATACCCAATATGTTTTTGGTTTCTTTCCAACTGTGACTTGTGTCACGTTTGGTGTTGCCTCCAAAAAAAAATTTAGGAGAGCTAATAATGCTTTTACTGAGTGTTTTTCATAAGTGTAACTAGAATGTTAACGGCAAGCTTTTAGTTCTTAATCATTTCCTGCAGGATCTTTTTTCTACGGTCCTTATAAAGATATATTGTTATCTGGAGAAACATAACCTGGAAAATATATTTGTGATTATTATAGTGTCTTTTTCTATATATAATGGCATAGCATGGACGGTACAAAGACTATGTATGGGTTTTGGAGTCCTAATTTTTTTTGTGGCCATTTTCTATTTAGTTTTGAATCTGAAGCTAATATTATTTGTGATCTTAAGCTGTTCACTTGATAGCTTCATTTTTCTAATTATGAAAAAACAATAAGCTCTCCTTCAGAACCATTATAAGGGTTAAATGAAATAGTCTATAAAGATCTCAGAGCAAAGTGGGGCTCAGCCACTGTTGCATGCTGCTAAGACACTGTCTCCACAGGCCAAGAGTGCATGGGAGGGCCAGGATCCTGTTACAAGCTGAAGACCTGGTATGTCATGGGCAATTTTTTTTTTTCCTTTTTAGAGAGATTTTTGCTATAGGACGTGTGCCCTCACTGGAGAGAGAGACTGAGATTGAAAGACAGAAAGCAAGAAATCACCCTTCTTCCCCCCCCACCCCCCCGCAGGGTGATGACCATGCTGCAGTCCCTTCTCATCTCAGAATCTTTGGCATGCTCGCACACACACACCCTGGTATGAATTTCAAACCCTGTGTCCAGGACTTAACACACAGTTGACTATGTAGGAGTCCAGTGACATAACCGTTAAACAGTCTGCTGGCCCAAGGAGGACAAATCTTTAAAAAGAGAAAAGAAGGCCAGTTAGGAGCAAATAGGTGGTTAATGTGCTAAACTCCCACATGGCTGACTGCGGTTCATGTCCTGGGTGCATATGTGCACATGCCCAAGATCCCGAGAGGAGAATGGAGAAGAAGGAATTGCAGCATGGCCATCCCCCTGGGGAGGTGATTTCTCAGTTTCTCTCTCATTGTCTCTGTGAGCTTACTTGTCCTACGGCAAAAACCTTAAGAAAGAAAGAAAGAAAGAAAAAGGCTACTCATTCGTTCTATGGCAAACCTTAAGAAAGAAAGAAAGAAAGAAAGGAAGAGGCTAGATGGTGGCATGGTGATTAAGGTGACTGGATCCCACATGACCGACCATCAGTGTGGTTCAAGTCCCAGACCCTGGAGCCAGTAAGTGATGTGGTGGTTAAGGAGCTGGACTCCCACAGGGCCGACTACAGTTTGCCGGTCCCTTAAAGGATAAATTTTAATACACAGAAATCTTTGGGTAAGCTTAACATAATCAGATGTTAAGATAGTTTTTTAGAAACGACAACTGAGGGGGGCCAGCAGATGGTGTAATGGTTATATCACTGAACTCCCACGTAGTAGACTGCAGTTTGAGTTTTGGACCTGGCGACTTGAAGCTTATACTGGTTGTGTGTGCGTGCCTGCCTAAAATCTCGAGAGGAGAATGGAGGAGAAGAGGTTGTGGTGTGGTGATTTCTTGCTTTCTCTCTGTCACTGCACTGTAGAGTGAGTGCACACAGTCTATAGCAGAACTCTCTCTTAAAAAAAAAAAAAAGGTACAACTGAGATGTATATATGCTTTTTTAAAAAATCACACAGTGGGCTTGCAGGTGGCGTAGAGGTTAAGACACAGAGTCCTACATAGCCAACTCCCTGGTTTGAGTCCTGGACCTGGTAGTTTGAAAATCATGCTGGAAGCATGTATGTATCCAAAATCCTGAGAGAAAAATGGAAAACAAGCAGCGTGGCCATAGTGATTTCTCACTTTATCTATCTACGTCTCCGGTGAGTGCATGCTCCTTATAGCAAAACAAAAAAACAAAAACAAAACAAAGATGTACAACCATTTTATATGTAAATCAGAAATTACAATAATAATTTTTTAAAAATTATCTCTAAAATTTGAATAGAATTGTTGTTTAAAAAGGTCAAAGCAGCAGTAGCTCAGATGTTATCCATTATAGAGAAGTGAGTGACTGCAGCCTGAATAGGCTCCTCCCCTCTGTCATGCATTCGCTATGTGTAATGATTAAAAAAAAACCAAACTCTTCCTCCCTGTAAATAAAAACACTAGACTACTAATTTCATAGTTTCTGCTAAATCTTTGCTTTTGATGTAAGATAAAATCCACTTTTCTGTTTATTATTTTTTTATTTTATTTAGAGATTTTTGTTATAGGGTGCATGTGCTAGCCAGAAAGACAGAGAGAGGGAAAGCAAGAAATCATGCCCCAGGGAGGATGGCCACGCTGCAATCCCTTCTCCATTCTCCTCTTAGGATTTTGGGCATGCATGCACACGTGGTGTGAGTTTCAAGCTGCTGGGTCGAAGACTGAAACCATAGTCGACTACATGGGAGTCCAGTGCCTTAACCACTCCACCACCTGCTGGACCCAGATAAAATCCACTTTTAAAATTTGATCTGAAGCATTCAGAAAGGAATTTGCAAGCACAATTTGAAGAGAGAGGGAGAAAGTACACAGTCCAGTTGGGCATGGTCACACTGCAATCCCTTCTCCATTTCTCCATCCTTTTGGCATTTGTGGCATGTATACATATGTGCTGGGTATGTTTTTCAGGTTACTGAGGCCATTGATTCAGATTATGGTGGGCCATATGGGATCCAGCTTCCTTAAGCACAGGGCTATTAACCTGGCTTTATCTTAGTTTATTTCTGAAGTCCAATCATTATTGTCTAGACTCCTTATTTTTTATTTATTGTTTATGATTACAGTAGACATTTATTTAAAGTAATACTTCTACAGACCAAATAATGTTTAAGTTATATGTTTCAGGCTCAACCAACTTCATAAAAATACTATAAGGACAACTGTATCCACAATTTCAACTTCATTACTTGTTTGTCTACTATTCTCTCTTTTCTTTCCAGAATAACCTCTTTCAGATATGGTTCAAGGTATAAATTACTTCCCTCATACTTTATCCATTGCTCTTTAGGCAAGATCTGCCACCTCATGGTCAGGTCCAGGGCTCTCTCTTTTTTTTGTTTCAGGGCTCTCTTAATGTAAAACATCTTGGCATTATAAAGGCTCTCAGGAAGTCTTCTTATGAGTTTTTACATCTTCATTCTCATATATTGTATCATCTCACATTAACCCCAGTTTATTGAATCCTGCAGCATTGTAATACTACTTTCGCATACCATCCAGCACCAAACTGATGCAGCCGCAGGCCTGCTTGCCATTTTGACCCTTGGACTCCGTATTTAATACTTTGCATTTTGCTTTTTCTTTCTGCTTTTTTCTTTCTTGCCTTTTTTTTTTTAAGTGTTGTTTTTATTTATTTTTTATTTTTATAATGTTCTGCTACGGGGTGCTTGGGCTTGCCAGAGACAGAGAGAAAGGGAAAGTGAGAAAGCATCCTGATAGGGATGGCCATGCAGGAATTCCTTCTCCTCTAGTCTCCTCTTGGGATTTTGGACACACACACACACACACACACACACACACACATGCCCAATGTGTTTTTCAAGCCACCAGGTCCAACAGTCAGCCATGTGGGGATCCAGTTGCCTTAAACTCCACTCAGTCTGCTGGCCCTTTTTCTACTTTATCCAATCCCAATACTTCTTGCTTAAGAAGTAAGCTTGTTGGACCAGCTTGTGGCCTTGTGGTTACATGGCCAGGATCTAATATGGCTGAATGTACGGTTTTGAGTCCCACACCGGGCAAATTAAGAAGCATACCAGGCACATATACATGCATGTGCCTCCCTCCCAAAAGGAGGGAGAAATGGAGGAGGTTGGACTCAGTGTGATCATCCCCCATGGAGGGTGCTTTCTCACTTTCTATGAAGCACATGGACCCTCTGGCAAATTTATTTTTAAAGTAAGCCTGTTTGGTTTTTTGTGTTTATTATTTTTTTTTGGATGATTTTATTTAACTTTATTTTTGCTTTGACAGGTGGGGGGGTGGTAGTGGGAAAGCAAACTGCCAGGTCTAGGACTCAAACCGTGGTCGGCCATGTGGGAGTCCAGCACCTCCAACCACCACACCACTTGCTGGCCCCGAATAAGCCTGTTAATTTTAGAATGGGAGTGGGGAGTAAGGATGAGGGCTTTTATTCATTTTATTTTATTATTTTATTTTCAAGCTTAATGTGGCTCCCAAAGATGTCCTCTTAGTGATATATTTTTTTTTTTTTGAGAGATTTTCACTAAAGGCATGTGCACTCGCCAGACAGACAGAGAGGGACAGAGAGACAGTGAGAAATCATCCCCCCAGTGGGGATGGCCACGCCGCAATCCCTTCTCCATTCTCCTCTCGGGATTTTGGGCACGCACGCACACACGCCCAGCGTGAGTTTTAAGCCACTGGGTCCAGGACATGAACTGCGGTCAACTACGTGGGAGTCCAGCAATATAGCCATTACACTAACTGCTGGTCCCTTAGTGATTATTTTCATTGAGAAAAAAATGTAATTTGCTAGCAAGATCTTTGTTTCTGCAGTAGTTATAGAATAAGAGTTGAAACAAGACCATAGTCCAAATTCCTAAATTTAGACAAGGAAACAGACACGGAGAGATTAAGTAATCAACCTCAGGACACATGCAGTTATCTGTAAAGTCAGTCCTGGTGTTCTCTTCAACCCAGTGTATTGGTGGTTCTGCCATGCTGAGCTGGTAATGACTCTCTTAAAATCAAGCATGCATAATGAACTTCAGTTCTTTTATTTAGGTGTAGGAAAATAAAATGTACATTGAATGCATTCTTATTACAGAAAAAATGCTGCTGTGCTGCTGTGAAGACACAATAACAACTTGTGTATAAATGAAGCTACAACTCTCATGATTGATTGCCCCTGAAAGAACTTCAGTGGACAAGAAAGGACATTTCTGAAGGTAGTGGAAAGCTGGGGGCCTAGAATTTACTCTTGAGTCATTGCCTGAAGGTAATTTATTTTATTTTTTTGAAGAATTATTTATGTATTATTATTATTTTAATTTGACCAGAGAGAGAGAGAAAGGGGAAGTGAGGAAGCAAGCTGCCAGCTCTGGGACTGGAACCACCATTGGCTGAGTGAGAGTCCAGTGCTTTAACCACCACACCACCTGCCAGCCCGGGTAATTTATTATAACTAATTGAAAGTGACAACTTTGGGGTGGCAGAGGAACACAAACCCCTGTGGGTTGTGAGGCCGCCCCAGGTGGCAGTGGCAAGAAGAGGGACTCACTGGGGTCTGCAGGCTTAGCGCACTTCATTATCAAGGACCTCGGAGAAATTCATTCGAGGCTCTTGGATCACAGAGCAGTTATTCAGAGTTATTCAGGGTGAAACTCGTTTTTTGTTTTTTGGAAAGGTTTTTGCTATAGGATGTGTGCGCTCGCCAGAAAGACAGAGAGAGACAGAAAAAAAGAGAGAAATCACCCCCGAAGGGGGATGGCTATGCCACAATCCCTTCTCCTCCATTCTCCCCTCAGGATCTTGGGCTCGCACACACACGCGCCAGGCGTGAGTTTTAAGCCACCGGGTCCAGGATGCGAACCGCGGTCGACTATGTGGGAGTCCAGCGACATAGCCATTACGCTAACTGCTGGTTCCCGAAACTCATTGTTTTGTAAAAGAATTTGAAAAAAAAAAAAAGTGGCTTTGAAGGCATGCGAGTTCTTGAAAATGTGAAGACTATGATCTATGAAACAAATGAACATACTCTTCCCAAATATAAAGAAACAATGCAAGACAATTTATACTAAGTCCTCCTGAGATTACAAGCGGCTAATAACTCAGTTTGTAGACTCCATCAGAGGGAACAGGAATGAAAAAAGATTCCTAATGACCATTTAATAGCTAGTGAGAAACAGCAATTACTTCAGTAGGAGGATTTTATGAAGGAACGACCCAACAAACAAGCGGAAGCAGAGAGCACAGAAAGGCTATGGGGAGGTTCAAAGAGCAATATGCTGAGATAAAGGACCTGGCGAAATTTTCGGTGTTTTAAGATGCTGAGCACCTGGGACCAGCAGTTAGCCTAATGGCTATGTCGCTGGACTCCCAAGTAGTCGACCGCGGTTCGAGTCCCAGACCCAGTGGCTTAAACTCATGCTGGGCGTGTGTGTGTGTGTGCCCAAGATCCTGAGAGGAGAATGGAGAAGGGATTACGGCGTGGCCATTCCCCGAGGGGGTGATTTCTCGCTTTCTCTCTCTGTCTTTCTGGTGAATGCACGTGCCCTATAGCAAAAACCTCTCCAAAAAAAAAAAAGGGAAGTTGGGCCCCAGCAAAGACTAGTAAGGAAACAACTTCCCCCATCACCCTCACCCGCCCCCATATTCCTACCAAACCATTTAGCCTCTGCTTCAAGCTTAGCAATATGTTCAGTGGTACTTTCTATCAGATGGAGACTTCTGCCAGAGTCCTGATTAAATGGAAGAATAAAAGAAAGTAACAGCTTTGTAAGAACTTTGTTATTATTACATAGTAATGAAAAAGTCAGATGACACCTCGTAAATAGGTACTTTGTTCCATTTATGGATACCAGTTGGAAAAGAGTATTTTACACCTAATTATTTAATATTAATATCATCATTCTTGGGACCAGCAGATGGTAATGGTTACATTGCTGGACTCCCATGTCATCTACAGCTGTTTGAATCCCAAACCTGGTGGCTTGAAACTCACCAGGTACTGGTGTGTGTGTACGTGCCCAAGATCCCAAGAGGAGAATGGAGGAGAAGGGATTGCAGTGTGGCCATCCCTTCTGGGGGGTGATTTCTCGCTTTCTGTCTCTCTGGCAAGTGCATGCACCCTATACCAAAAATCTTTCTTTAAAAAAAAACTATCATCATTCTTAAAAACTTTACTTTGACAGAGTTAACTGAGAGTTAAGGATAATAGTTTATAGCCTGTACTGACATTGAGGACAGATGAGAAAAAAAAAAATTTTTTTTGCTATAGGGTGCATGTGCTCGCCAGACAGAGACAGAGAGATAGAAAGCGAGAAATCACCCCCCAGGGGGGATGGCCATGCTGCAGTCCCTTCTCCATTCTCCTCTCAGGATCTTGGGCACTCACGCACATGCGCCCGGCGTGAGTTTAAGCTACCAGGTCCGGAACTCAAACCACGGTCGACTATGTGGGAGTCCAGCGACATAGCCATTACGCTAACTGCTGTTCTCCAGGTGAGAAAATTTTAAGTCATCTAGCAGTTGTCAGTGTTGAAGGACATAGAACAAACTGACAGAAGAAATGAAAGAGAAAGGAGAAATACTTTTCTTCTCTCTGCATTCAAATTATTCTTTTTAACAAGGTGTATATAGGGCCAGCCTTTGGCATGGTGATTAAAGTGCCTGGATCCTACCTGGCTAACTGCATGATTTAAGTCCTGGACCCAGAAGCTTATAAAACACGCTGAGTGCTTGTACGTGAGTACCCGAAATCCCAAAAGGAGAAATGGAAGAGAAGGGATTGTGGTGTGCTATGCTTGCCACAGGGGGTGCTTTCTCACTTGCCTTCTCTCTGTCTCTGGTGAACACATGTGCCCTCTAGCAAATAAAATAGAAGGAAATAAAATGAAATTTAATAAGTCTCTAACTTGGGGCCAGCCCATTGACCTGGTAGTTAAGGAACCTGGATCCCACATTGTCAACCATGTGGTTCAATTCCCGAGACCTACTGGCTTAGTAGACACTCAGGAATGCGTGCATTAGTGCCCAGGGTCCTGACAGGGTGGGGAAATGGAAGAGAAGGGATTGCAGTGTAGCTACACTCCATTGGGGGTGCTTTCTCCCTCTCCCTCTTTTTGTCTCTCTGGCAAGCGCCTGCACCCTCTGGCAAATTAAAAATATATTTTTAATCTCTATTTCAACAATGCGCTAGATAAATTATCTTAATTAAAATCAACTTTTTCCTTGTAGAAAGTATTTTTCCAGTGTAACTACAAAAAGCTTATTTAGCTCATACTTTAATTTCGTATTCCCAGAAGATAGTAGAAAATGAAGTTATCTTTCTTCCATTGTCAAAATCCCAGTCTGGGCAAATTCTGAAATACGTGATTTGTGTTTAATAGTCTTGTCTGTCAATACCATCCTTACCTCATTTTTAGTATAGTGTTCCCTAGGCATTCATACTTTGATCAAACTTCACTGTAGCACTAGCTCAGGCCTGCTGAATACATCTAAATTCTCAAATATACATGCTTACCCTCCTCTAAATTAAGCTTTTTACTCCTTCAGGGTAGCTGTTTTTAACTCATCTTAATGACGAAAAGCTGTTTGTACATAAATTTACACAAATGGGTTAATGACTCATACTCTCCAGTGTTCCTTTTTTTTTTTTTTTTTTTTTTTTTTTATTTTCAATTAAAAACGTAACAGATAACCTGCCAGTTTGAGTCCTGGACCCGGTGGCTTAAACTCACGCCAGGCATGTGTGCATGCGTGCCCAAGACCCCAAGAGGAGAATGGAGGAGAAGGGATTGCGGCATGGCCATCTCCCCTGGGGGGGGCGATTTCTTGCTTTCTGTCTCTGTGTCTCTCTCTGTCATTCTGGCGAGCTCATGCGCCCTCATAGATAAACCTCTCAAAAAAAAAAAAAAAAAAATGCTTATTGCGGCCAGCAGGTGGCATGGTGGTTTAGGTGTTGGACTTCCACATGGTGGACCAGACTTTGAGTCCTGAATCCGGTAGCTTGCTTTCTCCCTCTCTCTCTGTCGAGTTCACATGTCCTATTATAATTTTAAAATAATAATAAAATAACAAAATTGAATAACTAATTCATTAAAAAGAAAGAGTAAAAATAGTTATTAACACCAATAAAAATTTCACTGATGAAATTTTGGGTAGACTGAATAAAAGTAAATAATATGGAAAAAAAAGTGTAGGCCTGTAGGGATAATTTGCAGTAGGATCAGGGCACCTGAAAGGAAACACAGTGAGTTTTCAGAGTTCTTTTCTTTAAGCTATTTGCACTTTTTGTTAATATAACTCCTTCCTAGGCTCCACTTCTCAATCTAGCCTGTACTAGGAAAACAAAAGGGGGGGGGGGTCAAGCAGATAGAGAGATAACATCACTGGACTCCCATGTAGTTGACCACAATTCAACTCCCAGACTTGCAGCTTGAAACTCATGCTGGGAGCATGTGCATGTTGGCCCAAAATCCTGAGAGGAGAATGGAGGAGAAGGCATTGCAGTGTGGCCATCTCCCCTGGAGGTAGGGGGTAATGTCTCGCTTTCTGTCTCTCTATCTTTCCATCTCTCCCTGTCTCTCCAGCTAGCACACAAGTCCCATAGCAAAAATCTATCCAAAATGAAAAAAAAAAAGTATACACTATTAACCATGAATTCAAACAGTTTCAGAGAGTCTTGGGGTGTCTTATAGAATTATTTTCATATTTCAAAGTATAATTGGAAGGATGTATTAAAAAATTCTTTGGGAAGAGCTATCACTGCCTAAAAAAGTTAGAAGTTGATTAAGAACTAACAAAATAAAGTAAAACTCTGTCTCTCAGAGTCTCTCTGGTGAGCACATGCACCCTATAGCAAAAAAAGAAAAAAACTCTCTAAAAAATAAAATAAGAAAACCCTAAGAAAAAGAGAACGAGATTCTAAGTGCAAAGTTGTTTCAGGGAAAGCTTAGCATATGTATTTTGTATATATTTTCCTTTTTATGTATGTATGAGAGTTTTGTATGGTTAAAACCTGTGTTCAAATTTAAATACTCTTTCAGTGAGCATGAATTAAAAATTCCAAATGATGGGGACCAGCACGTTTCATTGTGGTTAAGGTGCTGGACACTCCCACATGGCTGACCATCATTCGAATCTCAGACCTGGTGGCTTGTTTTCACCCTTCCCCCTTTCTATTTCTGTCAAATTAAAAATAAATGAATGAGTAAATAAAATTAAAAAAAAAACTTAAAAAGAAATTCCAAGGGATGAGAAAGTACATATCTTTTTTTTTTTTTGAGAGTTTTTTTTTTGCTATAGGGCACATGCGCTCACCAGAGAGAGACAGAGAGACAGAAAGTGAGAAATCATCCCCCAGGGGGAATGGCCACGTCACAATCCCTTCTCCTCTGTTCTCTCGGGATCTTGGGCACGCACGCACATGTGCCCAGCATGAGTTTTAAGCCACCGGGTCCGGGACGCGAACCGCAGTCGACTACGTGAGAGTCCAGCAACATAGCCATTACGCTAACTGCTGGTCCCAGGAAAGAACATATCATTTTTTAATCAGTATAATTTTTCTTTCTTAGTGGTACATAAAATAATGTGCACCAGGTAACTAGCAGTTAGCATAATGACTATGTCACTGGACTCCCATGTAGTCGACCACAGTTCGTGTCCTGGACCCGGTGGCTTGAAACTCATGCCGGGCACGTGTGCGTGCGTGCCCAAGATCCCGAGAGGAGAATGGAGGAGAAGGGATTGCGGCGTGACCATCCCCCCTGGGGGTTGATTTCTCGCTTTCTGTCTCTATGTCTCTCTCTGTCTGTCTGGCGAGCGCACGCACCCTATAGCGAAAACCTCTCCAAAAAAAAAGAAATGATAATGTGCACCTAAAGTCAGTGGTATCTTAGATATGATGCAATGTTATATTCTTATTATACATTGCTGGGTTTTGTTTGCAAAGCTTTTATTTAGGATTTTTGTAATTATATGTTTATAACTTTTAAAACATAGATTTTATTTCTATTCAGTTAGGATGAAACCAACAGATCATGAGACAATTGCCATTGAAAACATAGTTTATTAAACTTTCTAAGAGGAGAGGAATATGTCCCACCATGCAGACCCACAGAAAAGAACAAGGTCAGTAACGGAGTTGGGGGATGGGGCCAGTAGGTGATATGTGATCAAGGTCCTAGACTCCCACGTGATTGACTGTGATTGAGTCCTGGACCTGGCACCTTGCTTTCTCACTTTCCCTGTCTCTATCTCTCTGTCTCTGGTGAGCACATGTGCCCTGTAGCAAATTTAAAGATGATAATAAATAAAATTAAATAAACAATTGTTTTGGGGGGGAAGGGCAGCTAGGGGCCAGCAGATGATGTGGTGATTAAGGTAGTTAGATTCCACATGACCAAGTGCATATTTGGAATCCTGGGCCTGGTAGCTTAAAAATCATGCTGGGTGTGGGACCAGCAGATGGCGTAATGGTTACCTCCCTGGACTCCCACGTAGTGAACTATGGTTCAAGTCCCAGACCTGGTGGCTTAAACTCATACCAGGTGTGTGTGCCTTCATGCCCAAAATCCCAAGAGGAGAATGGAGGAGAAGGGATTGTGGTGTGGCCATCCCCCCTGGGGGGTGATTTCTTGCTTTTGGTCTTTCTGTCTCTGTCTCCAGTGAGTGCACATCCCCTATAGCAAAAATCTCTATATTAAAAAAAGAAAGAAAAAATCCTGCTGGGTGTATGTGTACGTGCCTAGAATCCCCAGAGGAGACTAGAAGAGAAAGGACTGTGGTGTGGACATCCCCCTGGGGGATGATTTCACACTTTCCCTTCCTCTTTTTTCTCTCTCTGGTGAGCCTGCACACACTATAACTAAAAAAAGGAGAAAAAGAAAAATAAAGAGTTGTGGACCTCAGGAGAGACTATATTGTGATTTTCAAGGGAAGAAATGGACAGGGCAGGGTAAACAGTCCAACCAGATTTAAGACTGACTAGTTTGAATAATTTCCATGGGGTCTGGGATGTATTAGCTACCCCTAGCTGTCCAAGATCTAGTCCTCGGGTAATTAGAGGAATGGTGACCCCTCAGAGGGGAATATCCCCCATAAAAACATGCAGTTGGGATCTGGACTCTAGATTGGCCAGTTTGCATAGGAAAGGTGGTTTTACAGGAGAGTTTTTGCTATCTAGGAATTGGTTTATCCTGGGAGAGGCAGTCTTTCCCTGGTCAGCAAGCGCCTAGATATCAAGGCATCAACTACAAAAACTATACAGAAAACATGATTAACATAATGCTTCAAACTGGCCTATACATTTTCTTCCTTATACCATCCTTATCAATTTTGGTATCTAGATTATACTATCCTCATACAAAGAGTTGTGGGTTATCACTCTCTGCACTAGAGAGGAGTTTATAAAAGAGTGAACGTTTTGTTTGTTGGAAGCTTAATTTTTAAAATCTTTACTATAAAATGCCTCACCTTGGGGTCAGCAAGTGGCATAGTGGTTAAGGCGGCTGGACTCCCACATGGCTGACTATGGTTCAAGTCCCGGACCTGGCAGGTTGCCTTTTCACTTGCATTTTCTCTCTCTCTCTCTCTGGTCAAATAAAATAAAAAATTTAAAATAAAATAATGAATAAAGTTAAATAATTCTTTTTTATAAGAGGTTTTTGCTATAGGACGCGTGCACTCACCAGAGAGACAGAAAGCAAGAAATCACTCCCCGGGGAGCGGGGGTGGCCTTACCGCAATCCCTTCTCCTTCATTCTCCTCTTAAACCACGGGGTCCGGTACTCAAACCGCGGTCGCCTACATGGGAGTCCAGCAACATAGCCATTACGGTAACTGCTGATCCCTAAGGTTAAATAATTCTTTTAAAAAATGCCTCACCTTGTTGTTTATTTTGTAGGAAGGATATTTCACTTTCAATTTAGTTTCTATAATATGTATAGGACTATTTGGCTGTTATGCTCCTTCTGGAATTTGTTTTGATAAGTTATGGTTTTCTAGAAATTTATTCAAATTTGTTGTCTTTTTGGCATAACCTGCTTATGAAACCTCATCTTTTTAATATCTACTTTTGTAGTTAGTCCATTTTTTTTTTTTTTTAAGATTTGCCATCGGACACATGCTCACTGGAGCCTCTCTCCATTATCCCTTTTACTAAAGAGAGGCATAAACTGACTTATTTTCAAAAAAAAAAAGTTTATTCTCAATTTGGTCTGTTATTTGCACAAGCATGTACACAGGCACCTGGCATATTTTTCCCAAGCCACCAAGTCCAGGACTCAAAGCATACAGTTGACCCACTTTAACCACCATGCCACCACCTGAACCTTTTTAATATTTATTTGTGCCCCAAAACAAAACAAAAAATTAAGCTGCTTTTTAAATTTTTCATATTTCTTTGTTTGATTAACTTGAAATAACGTACAAAATGTTAATTTTATTTAAAGAATTAAAATAATTTCACCTAAATTATATAGGATACCACAGTGTGTAAGATGAGAAATTTGCTTCAGATAAAATATTCCATAAAAGGGACCAGCAGGTGGCATGATTGTTAAGGTGTTGGACTCCCACATGGCCAACTGCAGTTCAAGTCCCAAATCCAGTGACTTGAAAATCAAGGTAGGCATTTGTGCATGGGTGCAAAAAATCCAAGGAAGAGAATGGAGGAGAAGGGATTATGGCATGGCCCCCTCAGGGGGCGATTTCTCACATTCCCTCTCTCTGTCTCTCCAGTGAGTGCACACAGCCTATGGCAAAAACCTAAATTAAAAAAAAAATGTTAAAAAAGGAGAAGAATTAATGTAAAAATGTTAAATGCTTTAATTGATGAGATATTTAAACTTTTCAGCTATTAAATAATGAAGAAAATGGAATTGAATATGATACCAGTATGGAACAGTCTAACGAGTCTTTAAGAGTCATCCATCATGATGGCAAAGAGTCAAAAACAGATGCTCCTGCGTTTGAGGTAGGGTTGTGAAAAGTAGTATGCCATTTAGCAACTTTTTATGTTTAAAGAAAAACTTACGTTTAATGTAACAAGAATTTCAGCATGTAGTTATCCTATCATATATTTAATTTTATAATGTAGAGCTTAAAATGAAACTTAGTTGATAGGGCATGTGCACTCACTAGACAGACAGAGACAGAGAGACAGCGAGAAGCCACCCCCCAGGGGGAATGGCCACGCCACAATCCCTTCTCCTCCATTCTCCTCTCAGGATCTTGGGCACACATGCACACACGCCTAGCGTGAGTTTAAGCCACCAGGTTTGGGATTCAAACTATGGTCGACTACATGGGAGTCCAGCGACATAGCCATTACGCTAACTGCTGGTCCCCCAGGTTGCATTCTTATGGACAATTTCATTTTAATAAAATTTAGAAGAAATAATAGAAAGTCAACACTTTCACGTAAACATTCTGTCTGTGAATTTGACAACCCTTACCAAAAGTAACATGAATGATTAACTGAGAACTGATTGTCCTTCTATGTTTATTATACACATTTTAATTTTGAAGAAATCATGATATTGGGCCAGCCAGTGGCATAGTGGTTAAGGCAGCTAGATCTCATATGGCTGACTTTGTGGTTCGAGTGCTGGGCCTGGCAGCTTGAAAATCATGCCAGATGCATGTTCTTGTGTGCCAAAATCCTGAGAGGAGAGTGAAGGAGAAAGGACTGTAGCATGGCCATCCCCTTGGGGAATGATTTCTCATTTTCATTGTCTCTGTTTCTTCCTGGCAAATGCACATACCCTATAGCAAAACTTTAAAAAAAAAAAATAGAAAAAGAAAAAAAAAAAAAAGAGGTGATAGGTTTTACAATGGCCAAAATGACTTTTGTTTTTCTCTTTGGAAAAGCATCTAACCTGTATGGACTCCAGAGATTCTTCCTTTGGCCAAAATGATTCTTCTCCAGTTTTACCTGTCACTACTCCTGAAGCAAATAATTCGCTCACATCACAGAATATACAAGGGTCCCGGACTCAGGCACAGACTTTTTCTGCAGAGCAGTTCCATCTAGTGGACCAGAATGGGCAACCCGTTCAATATGAACTTCAGTCATTAGGGGATTCTAATGCACAAATGGTGAGTATATTTTATAAATATCGCCAGTTGTACGTTAACTAGCAAAATGTACTAGTCTTCCTAGAGTACCGTAATTTCTTCACACTATTGACTTATGTAATGTTGAACATACTATTTCCATGACTTTCATTTTTATATAAGGATTCTGAAAGATTTCCTGATAGGACTAGTAATATGAACTTTAAGCCAATGCTTCTCAGCTACTATATCCAGTCACACTGGTGCTTTGAGATCATTTAGAGATCTAAAACAAGTGTTAAAGTGCCAAGCTTTACATGTAACTTACATTTTTTAAATATATACTTTAGACTAAACTCAGAGTTACTGGATAATTGACTTATTCACTGACTTGTGTGCTGGTATGCTTTCTTAAAGAAAGTAAGAGAGTTATTGGTGGTATACTGGAAATTAGACATAACCCTTGTCAGTCTTTGTAGGTAGATATGTATGTGTCACGTGAATAATAATATGTTATAGATAAAAAAGGTGAGAATGCTGCTATAAACTTTTAGCTAACAGTATTTTTGACAAAAGTTCATAGTTTGAATAAAAGAGGTGAAAGATAGTTCTGACTTAATAAGGTAAGTTACTGAGAAAAACTTTGCTCACTGCTTAATACAAATATATTTACATACATAATGTGAGGAATAATGTTTCTTTTTCGTTTACCTGAATTTTCCAAATTTTCAACAACGAATACGTATTCCATAAAAAATTATTTAAAAACATAAACATAAATTACAAATTATACCATAGGTTAAACAGCGACTTTATCTAGAATTAATCCTTGTTACTATTTATAGTCTAGAGCATTATAGAATTAATCTGTTCCAGGGCCAGCAGGTGGTGTGGTGATTGAGGCTCTCTGGACTCCCACATGGCAGACCATGGTTCGAGTCCTGGACCTGGCAACTTGCTTTCTCTCTCTTTCTCTTTCTCTCTCTCTCTCTGGCCAAATTAAAGTAAATAAATTAATTAATAAAATAATTCTTTAAAAACATAATGAATTTTTTTCCATTTTGCTCCTTTATGATTCAGCTAAATCTAGTTACCTAGATTAATTTGTTGAGAGGTTACTAAATATAGGGGCGTCCTTTTTGTTTATGTCCAGTAGCAATGTATTTTTGGGCCAATACCAGGACTAAAAAGCAAAGAAAAGGTAAGCCTTTGTAACCATACTGCGTCACCAACAGAGTTTAATATGCAAGAAGTAATCTAGAAATGAAACAATTAAATTTAATTTTTCATGTCCAGAATGAAATAGCTATGTAACTTATCCTATTATGTGACATTTATTTTAGTTTTCATCAGAACATTTTGAAAGTTCTTATGCTTCAAAAGTAAGATTAAGTCGGGAACCAGCAGTTAGCATAATGGCTATGTTGTTGGACTCCCACATAGTCAACCGCGGTTCGCGTCCCGGACCCAGTGGCTTAAAACTCAAGCTGGGTGCGTGTGCGTGCGTGCCCAAGATCCCGAGAGGAGAATGGAGAAGGGATTGCGGCGTGACCATCCCCCCTGGGGGGTGATTTCTTGCTTTCTGTCTCTATGTCTCTCTCTGTCTGTCTGGCGAGCGCATGCGCCCTATAGCGAAAACCTCTCCAAAAAAAATAAATAAATAAAAAATAAAGTATAAAGGGTTGTTTACACATGGTGCCTTTCCTAAAAAGCAAAATTTTAATTCATTTGTGTCTAAAAGAGTTACCACTCTCTTTATAAGTGAATTAAGCTTTCTGTACAAAGTAATTATAAAGGTAATCTTACATTGTTTAAGAAGCATAAGGCATGAGGGGTATTTGAAACCGTGAAATAGGAAATGTAATCTAACATATGGAAATAAATACAAGCGAGAGTGTGAGAACGAATGTTTTTCAAGCAATTGAAGAGAAGAAAGTGATGCTATTCTGGTAAACTTAGTGGAACTTTCAGAGCTTTTTAGTTTGCTTTCATTGATTTCGAGAATAGTTTTAAGTTCATGGACAAGTTGAGCCTAAAGTACAGAGATTTCCATCTACTGTATGTACTCCCTGCCCCACATATGCATGACCTCCCTTATCAATATTTCTTATGAAGTGGGGCTTTTTAAAAGAAATAACATTTTCTGGGACCAGCAGTTAGCGTAATGGCTATGTCACTGGACTCCCACGTAGTCGACCGCGGTTCGAGTCCCGGACCGGTGGCTTAAACTCATGCTGGGCACGTGTGCGTGCGTGCCCAAGATCCCGGGAAAAGAATGGAGGAGAAGGGATTGCGGCGTGGCCATCCCCCCTGGGGGGTGATTTCTCGCTTTCTGTCTCTCTGCCTCTCTGTCTGTCTGGTGAGCGCATGCGTCCTATAGCAAAAACCTCTCCAAAAAAAAGAAAAGAAATAACATTTTCTTCTTCTTTGAAATGTGATTTTTACATAGAAGCTATCAAGGAATTAGAACCTGTTGTGGATGAATTTGTAACAGTTGAGGTGTTTTGGAGTGAAGCAAGCGTGGTATTTGGCGTTTATTAGAAATACTGTACACAAAAGGCCAGTAGATAGAAGACCATTAATTCAGCTAAGACTTTTCTGATAATTTTTATTGTCTGCTTCAGATGACTCTTAAAACTATGTTTGCTTTGATAGCAAAGATTGAATATAATTAGCCAGGTTTTTGTTTTAAATAGGAAAAGTGGTATTATCATCACCGTGGTCAAATGACCTGAATTGAAAATAGCTTTTAAGGTACCAGATTGAATCAGCTAAGAATGGGAAAAAAGACTCTTCACAGTGCTTTGGAAACATAGTTCAATATTAATGTGTGATATCAACAGGTCAGTGGGGCTGGCAGGCGGCTTGGTGGTTAAGGGTGCCGGACTCCCATGTGGCTGACTTTGGTTCAAGTCCCAGACCTGGCAGCTTTCTCTCTCTCTCTCTCTCTCTCTCTCTCTCTCTCTCTCCCCCCTCTCTGGTCAAATTGAAATAAATAAATGAATGAATAAATAAAGTTATATAAAATATTTTAAAAAACAGGTTAGTCATATTTATGAAATTTTCATGTGGTTGAATAAATTCTGAAAAATTGTATGTGCTTAATTTGTATTTAAAAATCCACTACATTCTTACTTTTTAAGACTGACTTAAATTTTCACAGGTATTTAATTCCAATATAAGGGGTATAGAATTTAAAACAATCTTATTACAGTTGCATTT
>NW_006159858.1:5242200-5249808 GCF_000334495.1 Tupaia belangeri chinensis
AGGGTTTTTTGTTTTTGTTTTGTTTTTTCTCTTTTTTTTAGGCTAGGTAACATCAAATCCTGGGAAATAGTACAAGAGTCATGGTTAAAAGGAGTCACATTGGTTGGGTTTGAATTTTAGCTCACCGATAAATAGCACTATATAACCATGCATGCATTTTGTAACCTTTGTGCAATTTTTTCCTCATTTATAAAATATGTATACTTCATATGAATGTGATGAGGATTAAATGAGGTAATACACCTGAAGTTCTGCAAATGTAAGCAATTCTCTTTTTTGAGAGATTTTTGCTTATAGCGAGTGTGCGCTTGCCAGAGATATAGAGAGAGACTGAGAGATAGAAAGCAAGAAGTCACCCCTTGGGGTGGGTGGCCGCACTGCAGTCCTTTCTCCATTTCTTCTCTCGGGATTTTGGTCACGCATGCACATATGCCTGGTATAAGTTTTAAGTCACTGGGTCTGGGACCCAAACTGTGATCAACTATGTGGAAGTCCAGTGACATATCCATTACACCATCACACCATCTGCTAGTCCCAGAAATTCACTTAAAAAAAAAAAGAATTTATTTTATTCATTATTATTACTACTTTTAAATTTGCTATACAGCACATACCCGAGAGAGAGAGAGAGAGAGAAATAAACCAAGCTTCCAGGGCCGGTACTTTAACTGGTGAGCCATGTGGGAGTCTAGTGCCTTAACCACTGTGCCACCTGGTAGCCCCAGTATTTTTTTTTTTTTTTTTTTTAAGGCTTTTTTAATCCGCGCGCACGCGCTTGCTGGAAAGACAGAGAGAGACAGAGAAAGCAAGAAATCACCCCACAAGGGGGCTGGCCACGCTGCAGTCCATTCTCCTCCATTCTCTTCTTGGGATCTTGGGCATGCATGCACACGTGCCTGTCATGAGTTTAAGCCACCAGGTCTGGGACTCAAACCACGGTCAACTACATAGGAGTCCAGCGACATAGCCATTATGCCAACTGCTGGTCCTTAGCCCCCAAGTATTTTTTGATTGCTAGAGGGCACGTGTGCTGGCCAGAGGAATTGAGAGGGAGAAAGTACCCATCCCAAGTTGGGCATGGTCGAGCCACTGTCCCCTTTCCACCCTGTTGACATTTGGATACATATGTGCACACACACTGTTGGAGCATTTTTCAAGCATTTGGGACTGGGATTTGAACCACCATGGTCAGCCATGTGGGATCTAGCTCATTTTACAAGGTATTGGACTGGCCTGTGTAAGCAATTATTATTCTTATTTTAAAAATTCTGCCAGAGGCATGCATGTCCACCAGAGAGAAACAGAATGTTGAGAGGTGGGGAGTGAGAAGGCAGCCCGTTGTAGGGGATTGTTCCACCGCAATCCCTTCTCTTTTCTCCCTCTTTTCAGGATTTTGGACAAACATGTACACACGCCTGGCACGTTTTTCAAGTTGCTGGATTCAAGATTTAAACAGTACAGTTGGTCATGTGGGATCCAGCTGCTTTAACCACAATGCTGCTGGCTAGCCCCAGTATAAGCAATTATTATCATCAGAGTTCAGAGTTTACAGTTGCTTTTTCATGCTGAAATAATAAGAAGTAAGGCAATATGTTTTTATCTTGAGAAACTTGATAAGTGTTGGAGAAAGGTAATAATCCCCACTCTTTAATTTCTCAGAAATGTTTATGGTTATAGTCAAAGCGTTCTACTTTCTTGAAGTCTTTTTTCCACCAATATATATATTTTTTCAAATTTAGGTTGACCTTTTTTTTTTTCAAATGGCACTATTGAAAGTTGGAATGCAGTACCTATCAAGCATCAGCAGTGTTTTCATGTTTCACATAGCAAGAGAGAAGTCTGGGAAAGTAGGTTGGCATATTTAAGGAGAGTTACCTGTGCTAGAGAAGATAGCAGACTTTGAATAAAGTTGTGTCAATAGAAGAGTAGTATGTTGGGTAATAAAGTTTATAGACTGTTCAAAAAGTCTAGGATTGGGGTAAAATTCAAACAGTATGCTAGTTATGTTTTCAAATGATAGGTTCACAGTGTTTTTCTTCAAATTCAGATACCTTTTTTAGTTGATGTACTTCTAAATTTGAAAGTAGATTGAGTTGCCAAACTGAAAGTATGATACATTATTTTCCCTATGTTTTCATACTTTTAGGGCACTATGTAATATTATTTATGAATTAAGACAGACTATATATATATATGTATATATATATATATATAAAGAAAGAAATACAAAATAAATCCTGTTTAATTAGGCATCTAAAAATGAGCATTTTTAAACTAATGAAAACAACTTAAACTAAGATAAAATTTAACACAAATAAGTTAAACATGTTAAGTAAAATATGATAATACAATAAGCAAAAATAAGTTCAATCAGAGCTTGGTCAGATTACTAAGTAATTAGATCTCATGCATGTGAATTGATTAAGATCATAGGTAATTAAGATCTTAGGATGTAAATTATGAGTCAAACTACCTGTTTTGTATTCTGGTTTCACTGTTTATCAGTTGCAAGACCTTAAAAAAAATTTTTTTTTGCATGTGTTTCGATGCTTTCATCTAAAAAATGGGGGAAATGATAGTATCTACCATAGAGGTAGATATGTGCTTAATAATTTAACTAATAATTCTGTTAAATCAGTGTAGGCATATGCATTTGATTTTTTTCTTGATGCTTCCAAGATGATTGTTACCAGCCCTTCAGAAAATGGACAGGTGTTTCGTGTAATTCCATCTACCCAGACAGGAATGGCACAAGTGATTATACCTCAGGGACAGCTTGTGGATGTGAATAGTCTTCGGGGTAAGTAATAAAGGGCTCTATGGGACTTAAGAATGTTTTAAAGAACAAATACATATTTTTAGAAAATCACCTCATGAAAGTATGTGCTAAAATTGATCTTTTTAGGTAGATTGTGAACTGAATAATTACAAAAAGTTTCTTTGCCCAAATAAATTTCAAGTTCATTTTTCAACTCCTGTCTAGGTTAACTGTCTATTTCATTTTGGAATTCTATGAAGCTGGTTGACTCCTGCTTCCTCCCAAATGACCAGTGAGCATAAAATAAATTCTTCTTAATTATAATAACAGTAATAATAACAGCATCAATAACAAGAATATAGTGCTAATAGCTACAAGAGAAGTTTTTGCATTTATATTTTATCGATATTTTTGTTAGACATATAACTCATTACTTTTATTTAACTGTTCCTTTTATCTTGTTGCTTATTTCTTCTTTCCTTTGTCCCAGAGATTTCGAAAGGAAAAATTGCACTCTCCATTTCTTTTTATACTTTCTTTACCTGTTTGATATAATCCCTATTAGTTCTTTTCCTTTCGCTTCCGTCCCTTTTCCATCTATTTGAATCTCTTTTCTAATATGGTAACTATAGGGCTTTATTGTTCTTTCATAGCTAATGGTTTAGGATAGATACTTTTATGTTAGTGTTATGATTCTTTGTCTTTGTTAACAGTTGTTAAAGCTTTAGAAAAAAAAAATAGCTTGCCAAAAACATTATAAACATGGTATATTAACACAAATTAGTTTTCTTTTATATCGTGAAACCCAGTACAACAGGTATTTCTGCCACTTTTAAATCCTATCTGTTTATAGAAGTTCCAAAACTTTAATTACGAAATTACAATAGTCAGTATTATAACTTAAACCAGGTTATCAGAGATATTCGTAATAAAGGATTACAAGGTTGTTTTTGTTTTTATTTTGTTTTTGTTTTTTGTTTTATTCAGAGCAATTCCTTCTTTTCCTATTACAAATAAAAATTCTAGATAGGTGCCTTCTTCTGATGCTATTCAAGACATTGATGTTGCTTTATTCTTGTTTTTGCTATTAAGATGTCTCTGAAGAGAAACCCAGTGACAGAAACTTACCACCTGTAAGAGGGGATGTGCTTACTGACAACAATACCAGTAGCTACATTCTTCATCCACAGGCCTCTCTCACATTACCCAAAAGGTCAGTGAACCAGGCCAGTCAGTGGGAAAGAGGAGCTTATTTTTAAAAATAATTTTTAATTTAATTTATTTATTTTAATTTGACTAGAAAGAGAAAGGAGTGAGAAAGCAACCTGCCAGTCCCAGGACTTGAACCGCAGTTGACCATGTGGGAGTCTAGCATCCCAACCATGACACTTCTGCCAGCCCCAGAGAAACTCATTTTTTAATATCCGATGGAAATCTTTTGTAAATAATCACATCTATAGCTAGCTGACTATAGAAAAGATTAGAAATTTAGAAAGTAAAAGAAACTATTACCTAATGTATTTTTAATTACCTTAATAGAAACTTGGTAATGAGAAGGCTAATCTAGAAGCTATAAGTGTCAAAAGTGCTAACTTACCTATTATCTTTTTTTCTTTCTTTCTTTTTTTTGGAGAGGTTTTTGCTATAGGGTGGGTGTGCTTACCAGAAAGACAGAGACAGAGAGACAGAAAGCGAGAAATCGCCCCCCAGGGGGTATGGCCACGCCGCAATCCCTTCTCCTCCATTCTCCTCTCGGGATCTTGGGCATGCACACACATGCGCCCGGCGTGAGTTTTAAGCCACTGGGTCCCGGACGCGAACCACGGTCGACTACGTGGGAGTCCAGCGACATAACCATTATGCTAACTGCTGGTCCCATACCTGTTATCTTTTGAAGCACTATGAAAAGTCTGATGCTGGGACCAGCAGTTAGCATAATGGTTATGTCGCTGGACTCCCACGTAGTCGACCGTGGTTCGCGTCCGGGACCCAGTGGCTTAAAACTCACGCCGGGCGCATGTGTGTGCATGCCCAAGATCCCGAGAGGAGAATGGAGGAGAAGGGATTGCGGCGTGGCCATACCCCCTGGGGGGCGATTTCTCGCTTTCTGTCTCTCTGTCTCTGTCTGTCTGACGAGCACACGCACCCTATAACAAAATAAACCTCTTCAAAAAAAAAAAAAAAAGTCTGATGCTGGATAGAGGTTTTAAACAAGCATTTTTATTTCCGTAACTTTTTATTATTATTATTGCCAGAGGTTGTGTATGCTTACTTAGGACAGAGAAGTAGAAGGAGGTGGAGAAAACACCCCTCAGTGGAATGTGATCACACCACAATCACTTCTTCATTTCTCCATCTTGGGATTTGGGGCATGCATGCACACACATCTTTCAAGCCACCACGGTCAGGATTTGAACCATACTCATCCATGTGGGATCAAGCTCCCTTAATAGCCAGGCCATGGGACTGTTACATTCCTAAAATTTTTTAATGATTTTATCACATTTTTCTGCATGTAATTTCCTCTGGATAAAGTGTTTACCATATTTTTTGCTAACTTCTATTTCAAATTTTATTTTATCTTTAAATAAATTGTTCATGATGATTTAATGAAATTGCCTTCAAATAACACTGCTCCTGGTAATTTAGGGAAATATATACATGGTTTATGTATTATTTATATACTTTTTTTTTCTAGTTTTTGCAATAGGATACATGTGCTTTGAGGGAGAGATGAGAAATTATCCCCCAGAGGAGATGGTCAGCCTGCAATCCCATCTTCTCCAGTCCCCTCTCAAGTTTTGGGCATATGTACTCAGTGTAATTTTCAAGCAACCTGGTCTTGTATTCTAACTAACTACACAATTAGCCATGATAGATCCAGCCACCTGCTGGCCCTGTTTTTATATATATGTTTTTTGTAGAGGTTTTTGCCTTAGGGCACATCCACTCACCAGAGAGGGTGAGAAAGAGAGAGAGAGAGAGAGAAAGAGAGAAAGTGGAGGGGAAGTAAGAAATCACCCCTCAAGGTGGGTGGCCAGTCCCGTCTCATCAATTCTCCTCCTGGGATCTTGCGCATGCATGCACATGCACCTGGAATGATTTTCTTTTTTCTTTTTTTGGAGAGGTTTTTGCTATAGGGTTTGTGCACTCGCCAGAAAGACAGAGCCAAAGAAACAGAAAGTGAGAAATCATCCCCCAGGGAGGATGGCCACACTACATTCTCTTCTCCTCCATTCTCCTCTCGGGATCTTGGACACGTCCGCATCTGTCGATCTTGGACACGCACATACATGTGCCCAACGTGAGTTTAAGCCACTGGGTCCTGGACTCAAACTGGTTGCCAACGTGGGAGTCCAGCACCATAGCCATTATGCCAACTGCTGGTCCCCCACCTGGCATGATTTTCAAGTCACCACGTTAGGGACTCAAACCATGTTCAGCCATATGGGAGTCCAGTGATATAACCACTGTGCCATCAGCTGACCCCTTTATTCTTTTATTTCTTTTTTTAAGAATTATTTTGGGGCCAGCAGTTAGCATAATGGCTGTGTCACTGAACTCCCATGTAGCTGACCGCAGTTCGAGTCCCGGACTAGGGAGAGAGAGAGAGACGGGAAAAAAGAAAGTAAGTCAACAGGTCCAGAACTCAAACTGTGGTCACCCATGTGGGAGTCCAGGGCCTCTAACCACCACACCACCTGCCAGACCTGGCCCCTATAGCTTTTAATTGTTCTATGAAGGTATTTTTTTAATTAAGACAGTAACTATGACATTTAGTCTTAAGTCATCTAAAACTTGGGCTGGCAGTTGGCATAAGGGCACTGGGCTCCCACATGGCTGACCATGGTTCGAGTCCTATTCCTAGTGACTTGATTTCTCACTTTGCCTCTTCCTCTCTCTCTCACTCTGTCCCTCCCTGGTCAAATTAAAAATAAATGAATAAAGGGACCAGCAGTTAGTGTAATTGCTATGTTGCTGGACTCCCATGTAGTAGACCACGGTTCGAGTCCCAAACCCGGCAGCTTAAACACACGCCAGGCATGTGTGCATGCGTGCCCAAGATCCCGAGAGGAGAATGGAGGAGAAGGGATTGCAGCATGGCCATCCCCCCTGGGGGTGATTTCTCACTTTCTGTCTCTCTGTCTCTCTCTTTCTGGCGAGCACATGCACCCTATAGCAGAAACCTCTCAAAAACAACAACAACAACAACAAAAAAAACCACATGAATAAATAAAGTTAAATAAAGTAATTATTAAAAAAAAGAAAAATATATAAAATGTAAATGTTACTCCTAACAAATCACTTGGATATGTTTTATTAGCTCACTTTTTGATAAATAAATAATTATATGAGAAGAGTACAAAATAAGTTTTGTGTTTTTTGTTTTTTTTTTTTAATTTGCTGGAGGGTGTATGTGCTTGCTTGAGAAACAGAGGGAAAGTGAAAAGGCACCCCTTACGGAGATGATCATGCCACAACTCCTCCATTTCTCCTTTTGAGATTTTGGACATGTGCGCACACATACACACACACACACACACACACACCCTGATGTGTTTTTCTTTTTTTGTTTTGTTTTGTTTTGTTTTGCTTTGCTTTTATTATTTTTTTATTTATTTATTTTTATTTATTAATTCACTTTACACCTTCACAACACATAAATGAATTTTCCATCCAAAATACACTGTGCATTGTCTCAATCAAGTACATCCACATATATGTTCTCAGCAAATAATTTTCCAATTCTTACGTCCTTCATACCTTGCCCTTTGTCTTGCCATCCCTGATTCCCCATCCCCCACCCTCTGCTATGTCCCACCTTCCCCCCCCTTTTTCCCTGGCACCCA
>NW_006159858.1:5250619-5252887 GCF_000334495.1 Tupaia belangeri chinensis
TGCTCGGGGCGGGGTCCCCGGGGGTGGCGGGAGACCCGCACACACCGATGTGTTTTTCAGGCTGTCAGGTCTGGAACTCAAACCACACAGTCAGCCATTGGGATCTAACCACCTTAACCACCATGCCATTGATTGGCCCCAAAATAAGCTTTGGAAGATATGTATAAAATACTTGAACTTTCTGGACTGCACGTGTCTGGACAGACAAACCTAGGCCTTTGATTTTGTAAATAGTAAGATAGTAATGATTAAAGAAAATGAAATTAAGACACCTATTGGACTAGAAAGTAGTAGTATTAAAATTCTTATTGATGATCTCAATATATTGTCTCTGACACTGGCTAAGATAAAGCAGTTGAATTCCGTGTGTTTGTGTGTGTGTGTGTGTGTGTGTGTAGAACTATATGATAATGTGTGTGTGTGTGTGTGTGTGTGTGTGTGTGTGTGTGTGTAGAACTATATGATAATGTATATTCCTTCCCTATCCCAGAATGCTTGAAGAATCTTTTCTGGCTCCTCTTCAACCACTTTCTTCTAATACACCTATATGGGCCTGCCGTCTTAGGAGCTGTGAGGTGAGTTAAAAATAAACCTTACCAGGGCCCGTGGATGGCATAGTGGATAAGGGCATTGAATTCCCACATGGCCAACTGTGGTTCGAGTTCCAGACTTGGCAGCTTGCTTTCTCACTTTCCCTTTCTCTCTGTCTCTCTCTAACCAAATCAAAAATAATAACTAATGGAATTAAATAAATAGTTCTATAAACAAGAAAACAAACCTTACCTAAAATCACTTAACTAGTTATAAAGACAGTTCATCCCAAAATGCCTCCTCTTGAGTACTACTCATATAGGCTGTATCTGTAATATTTTTGTTGCTCTTTATACTAATTCTGGTCTCATCTATTCTTTTTTCGTTTGTTTTGTAGAGGGCATGTTCGCTCACCAGAGTGAGACAGCAAAAGAGAGAAAGAGAAGAAAGCACGCCCCATGGGGAATGGTCACACTGTGTTTCTTTCTACTCTCTCACTCCCTTCTTTTGGGGTTTTGGGCATGTACACACATGCACATTGTGTGTTTCCCAAGCCCCTGGGTCCTGAACTCTAACACTATTGTCTGCCATGTGGTATCCAGCTGTCTCAGCTACAAGTCATAGATCCAGTTCTGTCTCATCTATTCTGGGTTTTCCTTTTTTAGGTTTTTGCCATAGGGCACATGCACTCTTGAGACAGAGACAGAGAGAGGGAAAGTGAGATATCACTTCCCAGAGGGATGGCCACATTACAGTCCCTTCTTCTCCATTCTCTAGGGATTGGGGGCATTCATGCGCATGTGCTGGTTATGATTTTCAAGCTGTCAGGTCCAGGACTTGAACCATGGTCAGCCATGTGGGAGTCCAATAACTTAATTACCATGCTACCTGCTGGCCTTGATTCTGTTTTTGTTTTTAATTTGCTATGGGGCACATGCGGGAGAGAGAGGCAAAGAGGTGGGGGGTGAAAAAGCACTCTACATGGGCCACGATCACTCCACAATCCCTTCTCTTCTATCTCTCCTCATTTTCAGTATTTTGGGCATGCACACCCATATTCCTGGAATGTTTTTCAAACCTCTCAGAAGAGGACTTGAACCACATAGTTAGCTAGCTGAATGGAATACAGCTGCTTTAACCATCATTCTACCTATTGGCCCCCTCATCTATCCTTTTACTCTTTAGAGGTTGTAAACTCTGTTAAAGCAGAGATTATATAAATTCTCTCACATTTCATTATCATTTTTTGCAACTCTCTTCCCTTGCCTTTCATCAAACAATCATGTTTCTGTACTTTAGACAATTATTTCATTTAACTTCATTTATTTTAATTTGACCAGAGAAGGACAGAGTGAAAAAGAGAGAGAGGAGAGAGAGGGAAAGCGCAAGAGCAAGCCATCAGGTCCCCAACTTGAACCATGTCCAGCCATGTGGGAGTCCAGTGCACTTAAGCACCATGCCACCTGCCAGCCCCTCTCTACTTTTTTTCCTGTTGTTTCTTTACATTTTATCTCTAGGAGAGCTTATTTGACTTTCAACTTCTAGTTTATAAAAATGATTCCCAGGGCCTGCAGGTGGCATGGTGGTTAAGGGCACTGGACTCCCACATGGCTGACCGTAGTTCAAGTCCCAGACCTGGCAGCTTGGTTTCTCGCTTCTTTCCCTCTCTCTCTCACTCTGTCCCTCTCTGATCAAATTAAAAGAAGGAAAAAAAAAGGGGGAGAGAGAATGAGAGTT
>NW_006159858.1:5252900-5272596 GCF_000334495.1 Tupaia belangeri chinensis
AAGAGAGAGAGAGGAGAAGAGAAGAAAAAAAGGAAAGGAAAGATAGTTAAATTATTCTAAAAAAAATAAAATAAAATAAAAAAGATTCCCAATGGGCCAGCAGGTGGTGTGGTGGTAAAGGTGCTGGATTCCCACATAGCCGACTGAGATTCGAATCCCAGACCTGGCAGCTTGAAAATCATGCCGTGTGTGTGTGTGTCTGTACGTCTCCAAAATCATAGGATATTGGGAAAGAGGGGATTTCTGTACGGACATCGCCCAGGGGCAGGGGGTGATTTCTCACTTTCTCTCTGTCTCTGTCTCTCCAGTGAGCACATGCACCCTGTCGCAAAAACCTTAAAAAAAAAAAATCCCGACTCTTTTATCATTTCTGTAATTCTGCTCTTGCTATTATCCTCGATCTCTGGCTACTTACGTGAAGATTTATTTGGATTTCACCTCAAATTCACTATTTCCTGAATAGAAATCATCTACAAAACCACAGCTAGTGCTGTGTCCTGAATTCTTTATCTAAACACAAATATCATTTCCCCACACACCCTATCACAAACTTTTAGACTAATTTTTCCTTTCCCACATTCAGGTAGTCAATAGATTCTTTCAGTTTTTTCTTTTCTTTTCTTTTCTTTTCTTTTCTTTTCTTTTCTTTTCTTTTCTTTTCTTTTTTTTCTGCTGTAGGGCGCGTGCGCTTGCCAGACAGACAGAGAGAAACATAGAGACAGAAAGCGAGAAATGACCTCCCAGGGGGATGGTCATGCCGCAATCCCTTCTCCTCCATTCTCCTCTCGAGATCTTGGGCATGCACGCACACGCGCCCGGCGTGAGTTTTAAGCCACCGGGTCCAGGAAGCAAACCACGGTTGACTATGTGGGAGTCCAGCGACATAGCCATTACGCTAACTGCTGGTTCCCCAGTTTTTTCTTTATGTGTCTTTTTTAAATTTTCTTTTGCCCATTCTCTTATAGAACTTTGTCCTTTGACTTTTCCATTTCTGATCTCTGATGTGTATTTTTCTAAAAGTATTTGTCTTTATTGCTTTCATTTTCTGTTTTCATTGCCAGTAAGTTCAGTGTTATTTTCCTCCATATTATTTATCTAGTTTTCAAGGCCTTCCACCTGGTATCCTGTCTTGTCTTATTGTTTACTTTTCTCAAGCTCATCTTTCATTTTTGGTAGTCTAGGCCTCCTACTTACTTTTTTAAGTTGATTTAGTTGATTCAAGAGAGGGAACATGTGTGTGCACAGGTGTGAGCATGGAAGAGACAGACAAGACAGACTACCCTCTAGGTACCCTTGATAGGGTCTCATAATGTCATGATTAATGTTCCTTAGCCTCCAGCTCATAGGATCTCATTAGCATGTTTTTTTTTTTTGAGAGATTTTCATTGTAGGGCGCGT
The DNA here is from genome assembly GCF_000334495.1 of Tupaia belangeri chinensis. NCBI lineage: Eukaryota > Metazoa > Chordata > Mammalia > Scandentia > Tupaiidae > Tupaia > Tupaia belangeri. The sequence continues at coordinate 5,254,299 of NW_006159858.1, forward strand.
GCGCTCGCCAGACAGACAGAGAGAGAGAGAGACATAGAGACAGAAAGCGAGAAATCATCCCCCAGGGGGGATGGTCACGCCGCAATCCCTTCTCCTCCATTCTCCTCTCGGGATCTTGGGCACGCACGCACACGCACCCGGCGTGAGTTTTTTAAGCCACCGGGTCCGGGACACGAACCGCGGTCGACCATGTGGGAGTCCAGCGACATAGCCATTATGCTAACTACTGGTTCCCTAGCATGTTTTCAGGATGATTCATGATCCAAACCCGTGGTCAGCCATGTGACATCTGGCATGTGCATTTGCACTGGAGAGAGAGGCATACACGGAGGGAGAGATACTTCTTGACAACCTGTTCATACCCCAATTCCCCCTCCAGGCCTGCAGCTTGTCAGGATCCTGAGTGTGCACATGCCAGCATGTTTCCAGTCAGCTGGGTCTGGGTTCTGAACTGGGCCTGACCATGTGACTTCCAGCCTGTCAATCTAGCATACCCTCAACTGCACCACAAAGGCTGGACTTTGTTTGTTTGTTTGTTTTTTAGGTTTTTGCCATAGGACACATGTACTCACCGAATTCAGACAGAGAGAAAGTGAGAAATCATTCCCTGGGGTCATGGCCATGGTGCAGTTCCTTCTCCATTCTCCTCTTGGGATTTGGGCATGTGTGCACACATGCCTGGTGTGATTTTCAAGCTTCTGGATCCAGATCTTGAACTGTGGTTGACAAGGTGGGAGTCCAGTACCTTAGCCACCATGCTACCTGCTGGCCCCTAGCCTGGGCCTTTTTTACTTTTTGAATTTCTTATTTAATGATGTTTTTCAATGGACATTTTTTTCAGATTTTTATCAAAATCTAGTAATTGGACAAATTTTAATACTATATTAAACTTTTATCTATAGGCCTTTTTATAGACCAGATTATATTATACTAAATCTGAATTTTTCCTTTTATTTGACAGTATTATATATTCTATTAATTTGATGTTTATAAAAGTGTGACAGCTAGACTTTACATTTCTACTTTCATGTAGTGGACCTTTTTTTTGGTAATAGAGTTTTAAAAAGTTTTAATTGATAGAGGTTGTGCATGCTAACCAGAGAGACAAAAGGAAAAAGCACTCCCTATGGGGCGTGGTCACCCTGCAGTCCCTTTACCATTTCTTCATCCCGTTGAGGTTCAGGCAAGTATACACGTGTACCGTTGTGATTTTCATGTGCTGGGGCCGTGTGGAATCTGTCCCCTTTAACCACTAGGCCACAGGGCTGGCTCCTGTAGTGGATGTTCTGATGAAGAAATATGTAGGCTAGAATAAAATTTGTAAATAAGAGCATTTCATTATTTTGAGGGGAAATCATAGATAATGTGTTATTTGGCATCAGATTTTTAAATTATTATTATGGCTAAAAGGGCAACTTCAACAGTATTTCGTTACCTTCCTTTTGAGAAACGTATTCTTTTTTTTTTTTTGGAGAGGTTTTTGCTATAGGGTGCATGCGCTCGTCAGACAGAGAGAGAGAGAGATAGAGAGACAGAAAGTGAGAAATTACTCCCCAGGGGGGATGGCCACCCCGCAAGCCCCTCTCCTCCTTTCTCCTCTCAGGATCTTGGGCATGCACACACACACGTGCCTGGCGTGAGTTTTAAGCCACCGGATCCGGGCCTTGAACCGCGGTCAATTACGTGGGAGTCCAGCGACATAGCCATTACCCTAATTGCTGGTCCCATGAGAAACGTATTCTTTAAAGGTGAAATATTTATTCTGATGAGGATAAATAAGATTTCCATGTGCATAGTTCTACTCCTATTTTTTTAAAGGGGAAAAAATACATGGAGTCGGGTCTGTATGTATTTCAGGGGAAGATATCTCAGTTAACACGTGTTTTCTGTTGATATAGATAAAGCTTCTCCTACCCTACAGGAATACTCAAATAGTTGTGTAAAGATAGTATCTATTAATTTATTTAAAATTTTTGCTATAGGGCACGTACACTCGATAGAGACAAAGAGACAGAAAGCTAGAAATCACTTCCCCAGGAGGCAGAGTCACATGGTCCCTTCTCTTCCATTCTCCTCTCAGGATTTTGGGCACACCTGCACTTGGGCCCAGCATGAGTTTCAAGCTACTGGGTCTGGGACTTAAACCATGGTTAGCCATATGGGAATCTAGCGACATAGCCATTATGCCATCTGTTGATCCCAACATCAATGTATTTACAACATTTATTTATACCATGCTTTATTTTTTTAATGCATTTGCGTCAGCTTATAAAGATACATAAAATACATGGCAAGGTGAAAGTTAAAAGTGGGAGCTAAAGAATACAAAAATGGGACCATAAAATGGAAATAAAATATGTAACTTTTTATTTTTGGAGAGGTTTTTGCTATAGGGCTCATGCACTCGCCAGACAGACAGAGAGAGACAGAAAGCAAGAAATCACCCCCCAGGGAGGATAGCCACGCTGCAATTCCTTCTCTTCCATTCTCCTCTCGGGATCTTGGGCACACACGCACTCATGCCCAGTGTGAGTTCAAGCCACCAGGGCCAAGACACGAACCGCGGTCGACTACATGGGAGTCCAGCAACATAGCCATTACACTAATTGCTGGTCCCGAGTAAATATATATCTTAATGAACTCTGTGTGTGTGTGTGTATGCATATATACACTCATTTGTAATCTAAGTGTCTACATTTCTGAAGGGGAAACATAGTTATTAAATTCTGTGCCTATTAAATAAAAGAAATTATGCTAGTTTTCATAAAAGAAGACTACTATTTTTGGTACTAAGGCTAGGCAAATTTCAGAGAAAGATGTTCAAAAAGAATTGACATAATGAGCAAATTCTTCTTTAACTTTTTTTTTTTTTTTGCCATAGGGTATATACACTACCAGAGAAAGAGGGAAAGTGAGGAATCACCCCTCAGTGAAAAGGCCATACCACAATCCCTTCTCCCTTCTCTTCTCTAGACTTTGGGCATGCACACCCGTGCCAGCATGATTTTCAGGCCATTGGGTCAGTGACTCTAACTATGAAGTTGGCTGTGTGGGATTCAGCACCTTAATATCACACCACCTGCTAGACCCTCTACAACATTTTTAGAGGAGATACAGTCACAATTTTTATTGGGTTTCAAATACTTAGGGCATTATATCAAAATCGATCTCAGTAACAGAAGCTCCACAAAGAACCAGTACTTGTGGATACTTAAGTTAATCTGGTTTGATACAGGGGTAGAATTTTAAATATCTGGAAGAATGTTCTTTATCTTCTAAATATTATTTCTCTCAAATTTTGATAAAAATAGTGTGGCAATGAGTTTAGCATTACATTCCCTAACAAATACCTGGAGAATGTTTACTTAATGATACTTGTTGAATAACGATCAATCATGCTTACTGGTTTTAAGTAACCATTGATCCAAGGGAATGACGACATTCTCTTGTGAAAGCTGAAGAGTCATCTTGGACAACCATCTCATTTAATTTATTGTGCTAATAAAGAAAATTTGCTAATAATTTTATCATTTAATTTCTATCACATGCAGAAAATTGGAGATTCGTACCGTGGCTATTGTATAAGTGAGACTGAATTAGAAAGTGTCCTGACATTTCACAAGCAACAAACACAGAGTGTTTGGGGAACCCGCCAGTCTCCAAGCCCAGCTAAACCTGCTACTCGCTTGATGTGGAAATCCCAGTATGTCCCATATGATGGAATCCCATTTGTCAATGCAGGTACTTTTTAAAGAATTATTTTAAAGGGTTCAACAGCAGCGATAGTCTGTTGTGAAAATGTGATTTTCCTAAGGTGATTTTCATTCTGATAGGCTACAATTGAATGTTCACTGATGAAAATGCTTATTAAACTACAATGAAAACTTATAGTATATAAAACTAGTTACTTTATGTTATAGAATTGTATTTTAATATATGAGAGTGAATGAAGAATGCTTCCTTTATGTATTATACTGATAAATAGAAAATAAAAATAATGAAACTCCAGGTGGACCTAATTAATAAAATGTAAAAAGGGCAATTTTAGTATATTAAATATTCTGCTGTGGTTTTTCCTCTCCAATTTAGATATTCTTTTCTTCTCTCTTAATTTGTCTTGTGAGACAGATTTATATCCATTTTATGTAGCTTTTAACTCTAGGGTTACTATTAATGAATAGCATTTATATCCAATCTGGAGTCATTATAAACAATTGTGATAATAGAGTTCCCGAGCGTCAAGTTAACACAGTATTCTCAGATATTGGACTGGTGTTTACTAACGTGGTAGAGTTTCAAGTAATTCCCAGAGACCTAATAGTAAGCGATTTGTTTCCATACCGGGGGGCACTAATTTTGCTAAAAAAGTTGGTTTCATACTGGACCCTGGAAGTTAGTGAGGAAATACTTAGGGAAAATGAGATAAAAGTGACTCCACCTCTCTGGGTTCAGGAGTATTCTGTAAAAGAAATTAAACATTAAAAGTAACTTGAGGGGCCAGTAGATGGCATGGTGGTTAAGGGTGCTTGACTCCCATATGGCCAACCATGGTTCACGTCCCGGACCCGGCAGCTTGCTTTCTCACTTTCCCTCCCTCTCTGATTCTGTCCCTCTCTGGTCAAATTAAAATAAATAAACATTAAAAATTAAATAAAATAATTGTTAGGAAAATAATTACTTAAAACAAAAGTAAACTTGAGGAGTTGGCAGGTGGCACAGTGGTTAAGGTGCTGAACTCTCCCACACGGTGAACCATGGTTCAAGTCCCAGACCTGGCACCTTGCTTTCTCACTTTCCCTTTCTCTCTCTCTGGTCAAATTTAAAAATAATAATAAAGTTAAATAAATAATTATAACTAACTGAATAAACAAACAAATGAAGTGGCTACCAGCAAGCGGTCAGGTGGTTAAGGCACTAGACTCCCACATGGCCAACCACAGTTAGAATCCCAAATCACACCAGGTGAGTACCCGCAGATGGTGTAATAGTTATGTTGCTGGACTTAACACATAGTCAACCATGGTTTGAGTCCAGAACCCGACAGCTTGAAACTCATGCCAGACACATATGCATGTATGCCCAGAGTTCCAAGAGGAGAATAGAGGAGAAGGGATTGTGATGTGGCCATCCCCCTGGGAGGTGTTATCTCACTTTCTGTTTCTCTGTCTCTCAGGCAAACACATACACTCTATAGCAAAAATCTCTCTCTAAAAATAAATTAAATTAAATTTAAAAAGAGGGAACAGCAGATGGCATAGTGGTTATATCGCTGAACTCCCACATAGCCAACCACAGTTCGAGTCCCGGACTGGTGGCTTAAAACTCATGCTGGGCATGTGTGCATGCATTCCCTAAATTCTGAGAAGAGAAAGGATAGTAAGGGATTGTGGCGAGGCCATCTTCCCTGGGGAGTGATTTCTCAATTTCTGTCTTTCTGGTGAGCGCATGTGCCCTATAGCAAAAATCTCTTGAAAATAAGAAACCAAGTATCTCTGGGGCCAGCAGATGGTGTAGTGGTTACATTGCTTGATTTCCACATGGCCAACTATGGTTCAAATACTGGACCCAGAGGCTTGAAACTCATGCATGTGTGTGTGTGTGCCCAAAATCCTAAAAGAGAGTGGAGAAGAAGGGACTCTGGTGTGGCCATCTTCCCTGGGGGTCACTTCTCACTTTCTGTCTGTCTCTCTCTCCAGCGAGCAAACACATCCAAAGCAAAAATCTCTCTAAAAAAAATTCATACCAGATATGTGTGCTTTCATGCCAGAATCTCTAAGGGAGAATGAAAGAGAAGGGATTGCGGCATGGTCATATCTCCGGAGGGTTGATTTCTCACTTTCCCTCTCTGTCTCTCTCTAGTGAGTACACATGCCCTATGACAAAAACCTAGAAATATTTTTAAAAATACATAAATAAACTTGAGGGACTGGAAGTGGCGTGGTCATTAAGGCACTGGTTCCCCATGTGGTAAACTGGTTTTAGACCTGGACCCAGTGGCTTAAAAACCATGCTGGCCATGTGTGCATACATGCCCAAAATCTGAAGTAAATGGAGGCGAAGAGATTGTGATGTGGCCATCCCTCTGGAGGGTGATTTCTCAATTTTCTTCTATCTCTATCTAGAGTGCATGTACCCTATGTGTGTGTGTGGGGGGGCAGGGATTGAAGTCCTCCTTTTCCCATAGTTTTTTTTTTGTTGTTGTTATAGGGCTTGTGTGCCCAAAGAGACAGAAAACAAGTCACACCCTGAGGGGATGGACATGCCATAATCTCCTGGGAATTTGGGACACATATGCCCACCATGAGTTTTCAAGTCACTGGTCTGGGGACTCAAACCACAGTTGACCATGTGGGAATCCATTGCCTTAATCACTACACTGGCACTACACTACCTGATGGCCCCCCTTCTATAATTCTAATCCCCTTCTTAACTCTCCTAAGGTAGCCACTACTTGTTTTTGCAGTCTGTATTTTGGTGCTTTGCCATACATATCTGTATGTACAATAATATATCTTGTTTATTTATTTGTAGAGGTTTTTGCTATAGGGCGCGTATGCTCACCAGAAAGACAGAGAAACAGAGAGACGGAAAGTGAAAACTCACCCCCTGGGAGGATGGCCATGCCACAATCCCTTCTCCTCCATTCTCCTCTTGGGATCTTGGGCACGCACACACGCCCAGCATGAGTTTAAGCCACTGGGTCCAGGACTCAAACCACGGTCAACTACATGGGAGTCCAGTGACATAGCCTTTATACCAACTGCTGGTCCTTATTGTTTTAAACTTTTGAAGATATACATAAATAATCTGCTATAGGCATTGTCTTACAAATTTTCTCACTCATCCTTATTTTTTGAGATCTAGTCATATCAATACTTACAAATTACTAATCCAACTTGAGTATTATATAATAATTTTTGAGTTGTTGGAAAAATCATGGCATATTTTTCTATTAAAAAAATGCATCATGACTTTTCTTTTTTTTGGAGAGGTTTTTGTTATAGGGCACGTGCACTCACCAGAAAGACAGAGACAGAGAGACAGAAAACGAGAAATCCCTCCCCCAGAAGGGGTGGCCATGCCACAATCCCTTCTCCTCCATTCTCCTCTCAGGATCTTGGGCATGCACATACACGTACCTGGCATGAGTTTAAGCCACCAGGTCTGGGACTTGAACTGCGGTCGACTACATGGGAGTCCAGCGACATAGCCATTACGCCAACTGCTGGTCCTACATAATGACTTTTCAATGACCCAGTATTTTCTGATTGCTTTTCACTTTCATAAAGGCTACTATAGTTGGGGCCAGCAGGTGGTGTGGTGGTTAAGGGCTCTGGACTCCCACGTGGCCGACCATGGTTCGAGTCCCAGACCTGGTGGCTTGCTTTCTCACTTTCCCTCTCTCTCACTCTGTCCCTCTTTGATCAAATTAAAAATAAATACATATAAAATAAAGTTAAATAAAATAATTTTTAAAAAGACTACTATAGTCAAACCTTGATGACATTCTCTGGTGAAAAATACAATTTTTTTTTTTATAGTGAGTACCTTAAAATGGAATTTCTGATTTTGAATTGTGGACTTTTCATCTTTTTTTTTTTTTCTTTTCTTTTCTTTCTTTTTTTTTTTTTTTAAGAGCGTTTTTTTGCTGTAGGATGTGTGCACTTGCTAGAAAGACAGAGAGATAGAAAGCAAGAAATCACCCCCCGGGGGATGACCGTGATGCAGTCCCTTCTTCTCCAGTCTCCTCTCAGGATTTTGGGCACACGCATACCCGTACCCAGTGTGAGTTTTAAGCCACCAGGTCGGGGAGTTTAAAAAAAATTTTTTTTAAAGAAGTATTTTATTTAACTTTTATTTATTATTATCATTATTATTTTCCAGTTTGATCAGAGAGAGACAGAGAGAGAGAGAGAGGAAGTGAGAAAGCAAGCCACAAAGGTCAACACTTGAACCGTGATTGGCCATGTGGGAGTCCAGTGCCTTTAACCACCATGCCACTTGCTGGCCCCAGGGGAGTTTTAAGTTTTAAGCCACTCACATCACAGTCATCTACATGGGAGTCCAGCGACATAACCATGATGCTGTCTGCTGGTCCCTGGCCTTTTCATCTTTACAAGTTATCTTTAATTGCTCTTCATATTTGTTGTATAGGCCCATAATTGCCTCTCTGAAATTATTTTGGCTAGATATATTTCAGAATTCCAAATATTTGGACTGTAATATGATAATATTACAGAATACTCCTCGCAGGAATTCTATAAACGTTATTATGTAAGCAGAAAATAATTTTTTATGGTTAATTATGTAGTAAGAAGGATAAAGACTATCAGTAGCCTCACACATTTTAGGTTATAAATTCCAAAAATCTTTGTTTTCTGAACTTTTTGGATTTTAGATTTATCATCTGTACCAATTTTTACTTCTGTAACAATGTATAGTGGTATCCCTTCCCCACATCGACTCAATGACTTATATCATCAGACTTATAAAATCCTTATGTTAGGGAAATTTTCATATGTATATCAAAGTAGGGACAGTAGTAATGTAAGAAACCCCATTATTTCAGCTCTAGCAATTATGGTCAAACTTGTCTTTTCTATACCTTTGCCTACTTCTTCATTACCCTTGATGGTTTTTGCAACGTATTCTAGATATCATTTCATCTACAAATACTAAAGAATATTGTACAGACTAAATATATGTCTCTAGGGGGCCAGCCACAGTTTGAGTCCCAGATGTGGGTGCTTGCTTTATCGCCCCCTCTCCCTCTTTCTACCTTGGTCAAATTAATAAATAATAATAAATAAAATTTAAAGTAAATAATTATTTTTTAAAAAGTCTAAAAGATAAGGACTCTCACATAGATATATATGTGATAGTCCCATTGTCATATTTTAAAAGAATTAACAGCAATTTTTTAATTTATAAAATGTCTATTGTTTACATTTCTTCACTTATCTCTTGGGTTCTTTTCTTATGGGTTTGTTAAAATCTGGATCCAAATAAGGTCCACAAATTACATGTGGTTAATATATACCTTAAATTTCTTTTTATCTAAAAATTTCTCTCCTCTTTTTCTCCAGGTAGTTCATCTTGTAGAATTTGCCATATTCTGGACTTAGCTAATTCCATCTGTGTAGTGTAATTTGACATGTTCTTTTCTCTCCTACATTTATGTGAGCTATTAGAACTTGATCCTTGATTAAAAGCAGATTTTTTTTTTTTGGTAAGACTACCTAATGGATGTGCTGTATAGTTCTTATTGCTGACTACTTGTCTTTATTTTTTTGGAGAGGTTTTTGCTGTAGGGCTCATGCACTCACCAGAAAGACAGAGAGACAGAAGGTAAAAAATCATCCCCTGGCGGGATGACTACACCGCAATCCCTTCTCCTCTCTGGATCTTGGGCATGCACACACATGTGCCCGGCTCGAGTTTGAGCTGCCAGGTCCAAGACTCAAACCACAGTCGACTACGTGGGAGTCCAGCGACATAGCCAACTGCTGGCCCCGACTATGTGTCTTTTTTGTGGTGTTCAGAATGATGGCTTATTGCTGCCTGTGTGGCTATTTGTGGTGTTCAGAATGATGAGTGGATTCAGTTATTTTGGAGTATTTTTGCCAAGCTGAGGAGCGTTGGATAGTATTTTACTAGTGTTTTAATCTGTATTTTACAGTTTACTAGTGAAATTGAACATCTTTTTTTTTTTTTAAAGAATTACTTTAACTTTATTTATTTATTTATTTAAATTTAACCAGAGAGAGACAGAGTGAGAGAGAGAGGTGGGGGGGAGGGAAAGCAAACCGCCATGTCGGGGACTTGAAAAGTGGTTGGCCATGTGGAAGTCCAGCGCCCTCAACCACCATGCAATCTGCTGGCCCTGAACATCTTTTTAATTGTTCATTTGCTGATATTTTTTTCTTTCTGAATTGCCTATTCATAGTCTGCTCTTTTTTTTTTTATGAGTTTTTTTTTTTTTTAGAGGTTTTTGCTATAGTGCACATGCGCTCGCCAGAAAGACAGAGAGAGAGAGAGACATTCGAAAGTGAGAAATCACCCCCAAGGGAAGATGGCCACGCTGCAATCCCTTCTCCTCCATTCTCCTCTCGGGATCTTGGGCATGCATGCACACGTGCCCGGCATGAGTTTAAGCCACTGGGTCCAGGACTCAAACCACGGTCAACTACATGGGAGTCCAGCAACATAGCCATTACACCAACTGCTGGTCCCTTGTTTTTTTTTTTTAATTATTTAACTTTATTTATTTATTTACTAATCTTAGTTTGACCAGAGAGAGAGAGAGAGAGAGAGAGAGAGAGAAAGCAAGCTGCCAGGTCCAGAACTCGAGCATTAGCTGACCATGTGAGAGTCCAGTACCCTTAACCACCATGCCACCTGTCAGCCTTGAGTTACAGTTTTTCATATTCTGCATAGTAATTTTTATGTGTTTTATAAAACACTTTTTTCCAATTAATATCTTATCCCGTTTGCTATATTCATTAGAAGTAAGTTACTTTTCTTTCACCTTTATTTCTGTGGCCTTTAAAGTAGAAATTTTAATGTTAGCTTTATGAACATTTGAATTTATGGTTTTTAAAAATTTTTTAAAGTTTTCCATATTCTACAGTAGAGTAGGATATTCAACTTAAAATCTTAAGCTTTTTAGTTTTTTTGTTTTTTTTTTTTTAAGAGAGAGGTTTTTGCTATGAGATGGGTGCACTCAGAGACAGAAAGCGAGAAATCACTCCCTGGGTAAAATGACCACCGCAATCCCTTCTCCGTTCTCCTCTCAGGATTTTGGGAACGCAGGCACACATACCAGCTTGAGTTTTAAGCTACTGGGTCAGGACTCAAGCCACAGTCAACTACATGGGAGTCCAATGACGTAACCATTTCGCCGTCTGCGGGTCCCGAGCTATGTAGTTTTCACGTCTACTTTTTTGTGTTATCGAGTGCTATGTAACAAATTACCCCAAACATGGTGACTGAAAATAACGAACATTTATTACCTCTCAGTTTCTGTCAGAAATCCAAGAGCAGCTTAACAAGGTGGTTCTGTCATAGGTCCTCTCACTAGCCTGCAGTTCAGTGTTCCCTGGAGTGACAGTCATCTCACAGCCTGACTGGGGAGGACCTGTTTCCAAGCTTTCTCACTCTCCCTCTTTCTCTCTGTTTCTCTCTGGTCAAGTTGAAAAATAATCATAATAAATAAAATTTTAAAAATAATTATTTTTAAAAATCATAAAAGTTTATTAAAAATTGTAATAATACTAATATTTGTTGACTAAATGTAGCATTTGCTAATTTCTATTTATAAAGTGGTTTAAACTTATTATTATTTAAAATCACATCACATATATGTAGGACCAGCAGATGGTGTAAGGTTTACATGTCATAACCATGTAGTCGACCGTGGTTCAAGTCTGAGACTCGGCAGCTTAAAATTTATGCTGGGTGTGTGTGCATGTGTGCCCAAAATCCCAAGAGGAGAATGGAGAAGGGATTGCAACATATCCATCTCCCCTGGGGGGTGGGGTGATTTCTCCCTTTCTGTCTCTCTGTCTCTCTCTTTCTGGTGATCACATACACATTATAGCAGACATCTCTCTTCAAAATATTCATATGTAATTAGCAGTAGACATTTGACATATGTGGTATTTCATAATTTCCTTATCATATAAATTATGTTACATTTGATATATCTCACAATAAACTTTTAAATTTATGTGTTCGTACATCTTAGTGAAACTTAACTGTTTTCTTTCCTTAAAGTTGTGTAATTGAAAGTGTAGATTTTGACATTGCCACCACTAGGTTATTTTGAATCTAATGTCTAGGATAGATGGACACTTGAATTCATGTCAATAGTTGGTTTTAACCCACAGGGAGCAGAGCTGTGGTAATGGAGTGTCAGTATGGGCCAAGGAGAAAAGGATTCCAATTAAAAAAAATCAGTGAGCAGGAAAGCAGATCTTGTCAACTGTATAAAGCCACTTGTCCAGCCCGGTAAGCTTTATTTTATTTTTTGTTTTTATTAAGTACTTATTTTTGAATAGTTAATATGCATTTTTTAAAAAATTTTAAATGTACCAGGCCAGCTAGGTGGTGTGGTTAAGGCAGCCTCATGGCCAACTATGAGGTTCAAGTCCCAGACTTGGTGGCTTGAAAAACATACTAGGCATGGGCCGGAAAGTGTCATGGTAGTTAGTTAAGGGTGCTGGTCTCCCACATGGCCAACTGCAGGTCGAGTACCGGACCTGGCTGCTTGCTTTCTCACTTTCTTCTCTCTCTTACTCTGTCCTTCTCTGGTCAAATAAAAATAAATAAATAAAGTTAAATCAAATAATTCTAAAAAGAAATAAAAAGAAAAACATATCAGGTGCATGTATGTGCATACCCAAAATCTCGAGCGGAGCATGGAGGAAAAGGGACTGTGATGTAGCCATCCCCCCGGAGAGTGCTTTCTCATTTTCCCTCTCTCTTGCTTTCTTACTCTGGAGCCAGCACACATATCCTATAGCAAATATTTAAATAAATAAATAAACAAATAAATAAATAAATAAAAATTTTAAATTTTATTTTTAAAGCAGTACCAAAATATACAGTGAATTCTAATTTTCTCTTACCTATTTCCCATGTCTCTCTTTAACTTTTTTTTTTTTTTTTTTTTTTGCTGAAGGGCACGCATGCTCTCTGAAGAAACAGGAAGAGAGAGGGAAAATGAGAATGCACTCTCCATGGGGAATGGCCGCACCATAATCCCTTTTCTTTCATTTCTTCTTTCAGTATTCTGGGTGTGCATGTACGTGCACCCAACTTGCAAGTTGCTAGGTCCAAAACTCAAACCATGCAGTGATCCATGTGGATGGGATCTGGCCATCTTCACTCCCACACCACTGGCTCACCCTCCTGTCTCTCTTTTCTTTTGTTTTTTTGAGAGGTTTTCGCTATAGGGCACGTGCGTTCGCCAGACAGACAGAGAGAGACATAGAGACAGAAAGCGAGAAATCACCCCCCAGGGAGATGGTCACGCCGCAATCCTTTCTCCTCCATTCTCCTCTCGGGATCTTGGGCACGCACGCACACGCACCTGGCATGAGTTCTAAGCCACCGGGTCCGGGACACAAACTGCGGTCGACTATGTGGGAGTCCAGCAACATAGCCATTACACTAACTGCTGGTTCCCACCTCCTTTCTCTCTTTAAGGCAACAGCTCTCAATAGTTTGAGTCATCTTTCAAAGATGTTCTGTATGTATCTATGCATAGATACATACACACCCCCTTTTCTGTCATATCTGTTGTCATATATGTTGTGGAAGATCTCAGTAAAGCTCATTAATGTTTTCTTTCCTTAAAATGAGGTAGTAGTGTACCTTCTTTCCTGTTGTGAATTCCCATTGATTTTTCCCAATCTGAAAGCCATGTAGTGGTTATATGCTATTGGATATTATGTTACATACTAGTGTGAAAGTAAAGACACAAACTACTTACACTCTGCTTTTTTTTCACTCCAGGTGTATCTCAAAGTTGACTCCATATTTGTATATAAAAGAGCTGTTTCTTTCAGGGCAAACACATGATATGGTGGTTATTGAATCTCAGACCTAGCAGCTTGAATATCACACCGGGTGCCTGTGTGTACATGCCTAAAATCTCTAGAGAAAAATGGAAGAGAAGGGATTACAGTGTGGCCCTCCCCCTTACAGGATGATGTCTCATTTTCCCTTTTTCTGTCTCTGGCAAGCACACATGCTCTATGGCAAAAATGTAAAAAAAAAAAAAGAAAGAAATTATTTTTCTTTTAGATAGTCACATTATTCTATTCATGGATGAATTATTTAATTTGTGCACCTGGCTAAGGCAAAGGTTATATCCTTTTCAAATATTGAAAAGTGTTACTAAGTTACTTTTTGGAAAGATTTTACCAATTTATATCTTTTAAATCAGTATATGAGACCAATATAGTAAGTTTTTTTTAAAGAGGTTTTTGCCTTAGGGCATGTGTACTCCCTAGAGAGAGAGACAGAGACAGTGAGAAGGAAAGTAACAAATCACTCCTCCAGGGGGAATGGCCACAGTCCCCTCTCCTTTGTTTTCTGCCCAGGATCTTGGCATACACAGACATGCGCCCAGAGTGAGTTTCCAGCCACCAGGTCCAGGACTCAAACCACAGTCAGTCAAGCAGGAGTCTAACAATGTAACTACTACATCAACTCCTAGTCCTACCAACATAGTACGTTTTATGTAAAAGAGGACTACATGGTGGTCATTGCTCTGGGTGAGAATGAAAAAAATGGATGAATAAAAGATTTTTTAATGTCCTTAAATACTACTTTTTTTTTTTTCAGGGTTTGAAAGTGTTTAGAAGATAATATATAGTGGTTGAACTTGGTTGATCTTTGAAACATTTTACTTTATTATTATATTTCATATCACAAACAAAATTCTCAAGAAGTTTTTTTTTTTAATTGCCATGTTTTATATCACAAACAGCATTCTCAAGAAGTTTTTTTTTTTTTAATTGCCATAGGGTGCATGTGCTCACTAGAAAGAGAGAGAGAGAGAGAGAGAGAGAGAAAGGCACCAACCCAAAGGGGTGTAGTCGTGTAGCAGTCTTTTTTCCCACCATTTCTCCATCCCATCAGGATTTTGAGCTTGCACACACATGTACCCAGAGTGTTTTACAGGCTACCAGGAACACAGTCAGTCAGTCAGTCATGTGGGCTCTCTGCACAAGGCTTAACCTTTGTGCCACGGGACTTGCCCCTTTCAAGAAGTTTTAAAAACCTCTTCAGGGACCAGCCGATGGTGTAACAGTCCCTGGACTCCCACATGGCCAACTGCAGTTCAAATCTCAGAACTGTAGACTTGAAACACACGCCGGTCATGTGTGCATGTGTGCCCAAAGTCCTGAGAGGAGAATGGAGGGGAACGTATTGTGGTATATCTCCTGGGGAGGAGGGATGACTTCTCACTTTCTGCCTATCTTTCTCTGTCTCCCTGGCAAGCACACGTACCTAGAACAAAAATCTCTTAAAAACCTGTTCAGAAAGATTTTTATATTTAATTTGATAATGTTAACTTCAGGCAATATTTAAGTTTTACCATGAATCAAAACTCTCGAGTACTTTTTAGACATAAAATTTTGAGGTATTGGGCCAGATGGGTAGCCTAGTGGTTAAAAGTATTGGATCCCACATGGCTGACCACAGTTTGAATCCCAGCCTAGGTGACTTCTAAAACACACTGGGAACATGTGCATATGTGCCCCAAATCCTGATAGGATGGATAAGTGGAGAAGGGATTGTGACATGACCCTTGAGAAGATGCTTTTCCTCTCTTCCTATCTCTGTCTCTCTCTATCTCTCTCTCATGCACACACACCCTATGGCAATTAAAAAGATAAAAAGAGTAACAAGTAAAATTTTGTTTAAAGAATAAAAAATTGGGGAGACCAGCAGATGGTGTAATGGTTATGTCGCTGAATCCTCATGTGGTCGCCTGCAGTTCAAGTCCCAGGCCCAGTGGCTTAGAACTCATGTCAGGCACATGTGCATGCTTGCCCAAAATTCCAAGAGGAGAATGGAACAGAAGGGATAGTGGCATGGCCATCCCCCCCAGGTGATTTCTCATTTTCTGTCTCTGTCTCGCCAGCAAATGTACCTGCCCCATAACCAAAAATAAAAAAAAAAGATCTCTCTTTAAAAAAAGGAATTAAAAAAAATTAGGTGTAACTTGGGAGAAAAATCTCTAAATGGAAATATATCATTTTACAAGTACTTTTTTAGGTTTTTGTCATAGGGCGTGTGTGCTCACCAGAGAGAGACAAACAATGAAAAGGAACATCAGAAATCACCGCCCTGGGGGGTGGCCATGCCACAATCCCTTCTTCTCCGTTCTCCTCCTGGGACTTTGAGCATCCACACACAGACACCTGGCATGATTTTCAAGCCTCAGGTCCAGGATTAGAACCATGGTCGGCCATGTAGGAGCATAGTGTCTATCCACCACACCACCTGTTGACTCCTTGCTTTTCGAACATCTGTTTTCTGCTGAGAAACTACGTTGGATACTGTAGGAAAGAGGGAGACCAAAAGAGAAAAAGATTATACTTAATCCCAGCAGTTTAAGATACCATTGGAGTTGGGATCAGCAGATGACATAACAGTTATGCTGCTGGACTCCCACGTAGTTGACTGCAGTTCTAGTCTTGGACACGGTGGCTTAAAACTCATGCCAGGTGCTTGTGTATCCGTGTCCAAAATCCCAAGGAGAATGGAGGTGAAGGGATTGTGGCGTGGCTATCCCCCTGGGGGTGATGTCTCACTTTCTGTCTCTCTGTCTCTCTCTGTTTCTCTGGCAAGCATAAGCATCCTATAGCAAAAATCTCTCTTAAAAAAAAGATACTATTGGAGTTGATAAGTAAATAAGAAATTAGTGGAGAACATGATTAAATAGTATAGAGTGTAAAATGTGTGAATTAGCTACCTGTTACAGATTTCCAAAGAAGGAGTATATCTATACAAATGCACAGTAGGAAAGAAAATGCAATTTAACCTGGATGCCGATGTTTAGATTTAATTTGGGTAGATGGATAGTAAAAGGGAAGATATGTCACTAGGAGAACCATTAATATAAAGATATGGGATGATTGCATTTTGATATCAGAGGAGGAAGGAGCCTCTCAGAAGAACTCATAGGAAAAGAAATTTATATTTGAGGAGATAGAAAGTAAGATTAGGCAATTAGATTCATGCAGAATGCCTTGAATTCTGCCAACAAATTTGTCCTTGATTAGAGAAAAGGCAGATTCTTCAACAAAGGACTGCAAATCTGAAGAATTCCTGTGACTTTGGTATATCACATGGATTTAAGTAATGAAAGATTGGAGGCATAGAGGCCTGGAAGGGAGCTATTTAAGTAATTTAGGCACGAGGTGATTACTGCTTCCAGGAGAATGAAAAGGATGCAACTCCAGAAACATTAAAATCCATCAATAGTAATATATTTTTACTCAAGTCATGCTTATTGTTAATTTGCTAAGTATTATTCACTGAACATATGACATATCTTTCATATTAACCTTTGAATACTTTCTAAATAAAGTAGATTTTCGACAAATGCTTAAAGTAGACATCTGGTTAGTTTTTCTTGAGATTATAATATAATGAAACAAATTCTTTATCTTATATAAAGGATTTACATCAAAAAAGTACAGAAGTTTCCTGAATATAGAGTTCCTACAGACCCCAAAATTGACAAGAAAATAATCAGAATGGAGCAGGAAAAGGCCTTTAACATGCTGAAGAAGAACTTGGTAGATGCTGGTGGTGTTCTTAGGTATGACATTTATATAGTTGTGTGTGTGTGTGTGTGTGTGTGTGTGTGTGTGTTTTATCTCACAAATTAAGTATCTCCATTTAAAAAAATTATTTTGGAAGAGATCATTTAATTATGATTTACAGATATTATTTTTCATTGCCAGAATGTACATGTATTTACCAAAAAAATACAGAGACGGGGAAGGGGAAGAAGCACACACACACCCCACCCCACCCCCAGTGGGACATAATCAGTTGCAATCTCTTCTCCTCCATTTCTTCATCTTGTTTGGATTTTGAACGTGCATATACACACACTTGGTGTGATTTTCAAGCTGTTGTAGCTGGGGTTTTAACTGTATGGTCAGCCATATGGGATCCGACACCACTATCCACCAGGCCACAGGACTGACTCTCCAATTATTTTGTTAAGAAATTTTGTAAGATAGATATCTCATTAGACAATACCTAAGTATTAAACTGATTTGCCACTATATACGCTATTGAGTTTATTAGCCAAAGGTTGTAGATAGTTCTGACCAAAGAATTACACCATTCTATATACCATATACTGTATACCATGAGAAAGTTTTTTTCCCCCCAAATGGCAAATACATAAATAGTAGCACATTTAATTGTATATTTAGTACTTTGTCTAAGGTACTTAGGAGCAGAACTTGTAGCCACTGTATGGTTTTTAAACCTATCTTTAATTGTCTGTGGCATCCAAAAATAAACTCTAAGCCTTAAATAGAATTCCACTTTATCCCTTCTATGCTTCAGATTTTATATAAGGAATACTAGCTTGCTTGCATTCTTTCCTTTGTGTGTCAGTACAGGTGAAGAATTTGCTGTTGTATTGGGTCATCTTAAAAGTCATGATGCATTTTTGTGTAGAAAAACAGAAAAATACATCATGAATTTCCTTTTCTTTTCTCTCTTTTTTTTTTTTTTTTTTCCGGCCCAAGAGAAA
>NW_006159858.1:5272790-5277859 GCF_000334495.1 Tupaia belangeri chinensis
GTAATTGCTGGGTTCCTTTTTTTTTTTTTTAAGAGAGTTTTGCTATAGGGCACATGTGCTCACTGGAGAGACAGAGAGATAGAAAGCGAGAATTCACTGCCTAAGAGAGGATAGCCACGCCACAGTCCCTTCTCCTCTATTCTCCTCTTGTGATTTTAGGCATGCATGCACACGTGCCCACCCTGAGTTTTAAGCCCCTGGGTCCAGGGCTTGAACCGCAGTCAACAACTGTGTGGGAGTTCAGCACCTTAACCAATATGCCACCTGGTGGGCCCAATGTTATGACTTTTTTGATGACCCATTATAATGGGGCTAAGTGTATGGAATACAGTTTTTGAATAATCTTTTTTAAAAATATAGGTATATGGGCCAGCTAGGTGGCATGGTGGTTAAGGCAGTTAGATCACACATAGCTGACTTCACAATTCAAGTCTGGACTTGGTGACTTGAAAAACATGCCTGGTGCATGTGAGTGTAAGTTCAAAATCCTGAGAGTTGAGTTGGGAAGGGATCGTGGCATGATCATCCCCTCTGGGGGTGTGCTTTCTCCCTTTCTCTCCCTTTCTCTCTCTCTCTCTCTGGAGAGCACATGTTTCCTATAGCAAAATAAAAAAGGGAGGAGCCAGCAGGTGATGTGTGGTTAAGGCGCTGGTCTCCCACATGTCTGGACACGGTTCGAGTCTTGGACCTGGTGGCTTAAAAATCATACTTATGTGCATCCTTGCCCAAAATCCCAGGAGGAGAATGGAGAAGGGATTGTGGTGTGGCCATCCCTCCTGGAGAACAATTTCTCACTTTTCCACTCACTGTCTCTATCTCTCTCCAGTGAGTACATGTGCCTTGTTGCAAAGACCTTAAAAAAAATTAGGTATATGAAAAATGAATTTCATCAATAATTAGATTTTCCAGTTTGTAGAATTGTGCATAATTTTAAGTAGACTTGATTTTATGCAATATCAATTATTGTAAGAATTTTGTATAAAAATGTCAATTAAGGGACCAGCAGTTGGCATAATGACTATGTCGCTAGACTCCCATGTAGTAGACCGCGATTCAAGTCCTAGACCCAGTGGCTTAAACTCACGCTGGGCGCATGTGCGTGCATGCCCAAGATCCCAAGAGGAGAATGGAGGGGAAGGGATTGTGGCGTGGCCATCCCCCCTGGGGGGTGATTTCTCGCTTTCCATCTCTCTGTCTTTCTCTGTTTTTTGGCAAGTGCACGCGCCCTATAGCAAAAAACCTCTCCAAAAAAAAAAAAATCAGTTAAGTGGCCAGGAGGTGGCTTGGTGGTTAAAGTGCTGATCCCCACATGGCCCACCACATAGTTCAAGTCCTGTACCTGCCAGCTTGAAAAGCGTGCCAGGTACATGTGCATGTGTGCCCAAAATCCCAAGAGAAGAGTGGAGGAGAAGGTATTGTGGCGTGGCTGTCTTCCCCAGGGAATGGTTTCTGACTGCTTCTCTATCTCTCCAGAAAGCACATATGCCCTATGGGAAAACCTTTAAAAAAATTATCAATTGAAACAGTATCTTACTAGATAATTTTCTAGCATCTACTTTCTTTCACAGCTGACCACAAAATATGTATTCACCTTTAGTTTGATTCTCTTGCTCACTGGGCCAGTAGGACCTGGGAGTGCTATAAGGACAATATGTTTAGCTCCTGTGAGGGAAGATTCTTCCATAGAGCTCAGTCTTGGCAGGCTCTGAATTATAGCCACTCTTTTATTGGAAAGATAGTAGGTTCCACAAAGACGTGTAATTTAGGACATATGTTTAATGAATGGGAAAATACACAATTCAAAAATGGTAAGTTACAGTGTTATCTCTATTTTAGGGTAAAATTTACTTAATATGGAATTTAATACATCATTTTCATATCAATGTAAATCCCTGCATCTACCTCAACTTTAGGGCCATACTAAAAGTCTATAAAGGTTTAAAGAAGTTTTTATTTAATTCAATAAGGCTGATCTTAGACGGAATTTAAATTTTATTTAAAATGATATAGTCATACTTAATTTTTTCTTAAAAGATATTCCTCTTGGTGAGTATTAACATAATGATGATTCCTGTCTGTCTAATAGTTTAAATAATTTTAAATGTTTTTTCTTATTAGGTGGTATGTACAGTTACCTACACAGCAAGCTCATCAATATCATGAATTAGAGACTCCTTGCCTCCCTTTGTCACCGTCCCCTTTTCCTGTGTCTTCTCTTGAAGAAGAGGAAACTGCAGTTAGAGATGAGAATTGTGCATTACCGTCACGTCTGCATCCTCAAGTCGCACATAAGATTCAAGAATTAGTATCACAGGGAATAGAACAAGTATATGCAGTAAGGAAACAGCTAAGGTACAGTAAAGCCAATAGCTCTTTTAGATTTTTCTTTTTCTTTTTTTTTTCCTAAGTTGTTTTTCCATAGGGCATATGTGCTCATCAGAGAATAAAGTGAGAATTCATCCCCTAGAGGGGATGGCCACACTGCAGTCCCTTCTCTTCCATTCTTCTCTTGGAATTTTGACCATGCATGCATATGTGCCCAGCGTGATTTTCAAGCGACCAGGTCCAGGACTCAAACCGTGGTCGGCCTTGTGGGAGTCCAGCACCTTAAACACCATGCCACCTGCTGCCCCCTACATTTTTCAATTTTGTTTATTGGCTTAAGTAATACACTTAATATTAGAGATATTTTTCTAGAATATGTACTATCAGAGTAGATAAGGAATATAGTTTATTAATTTATTATAATATTCTTATTTATAAACTAATCATTTTCCAGCAAATGCTCAACAAGCCATAGTATAATATCCTTATTTTAATTCTAATTACTCATTGAAATATTCTATATTCAGGTTTGTCAGTTTGTACTGTTTCTAAATGACGTATGAATTGAATTATGTAATAAAATACTCTGGGAGGGAAAACCTTTAGAGAACCCAAGATTTAAATTCAGGCCAAGAGGGACCAGCAGATGGTGTAGTGTTTGCATCGTTAGACTCCCACATGGCTGACTGCGATTCAAATCCCGGACCCACTGGCTTGACAGGAAGTGTTTAGTACCGTGTCTGACACAGTAAGAGTCTTAGGTGCATGGAGGTTAAGGTACTGGTTCCCACATGGTTGACTGCACAGTTTGTGTCCTCGACCTGGCGACTTGAAAATCACACCAGGCACATATGTGTGCATGCCCAAAATGCCAAGAGGAGACTGTCAGGGAAGGAATTACAGTGTGGCCATCCCTCCTGGGAAGTGATATTGCACTCCCCTCCCCCTTTCTCTCTCTCTTTCACTTTGGTGAGTACACATGTCCTATAGCAAACAATAATTTTTTTTAATTACACTTTTACTGAAAGTAATGCTTCACTTATGTTAAATTTATAAATATGCTGAGGTTAATGGATGTTTAACAAATTTAAAAGTTACATGGTTTGTTTTTAGGTTTTTGCCATAAGGCATGTGTACTCACCAGAAGAGACAGAAAGATATATATAGAGAGATCTAGCCAGGAGCCAGGACAAGCCAATCAGCTGTCATCTATATCTGAATTCTGAGTGGCCCCATTCAGGGATTAGGACCACTGAAGACCTTCTACCCAGACTTCATCCTCCTGCCCCCAGATCTAGCCTGGAGCTAGATTAGAACACACTATTTATTCTCTCTGTCTCTCTTTATCTTTTTAAAAACTTTTTTTGCTTGAAATTTTTTTCTTTTGTTTATTTTTTCTGTCTTTTCTTTTTTTAATTTTTTTTCTTTTTTCTTTTTTTTTTCTTTTCTTTTTACATTTCTCATTTTTCTGCTCAGCCTCCACACACAATTTCTAGACAGGTCTACAAGTTCTGTAGCCAAATAACTTGAATACTTTTAGGGTTAGTTCAATTCTTAATTTCCATTGAATCAGCTGCACAAAGGGGGGAAAATAGTTACTGTTTAGACACTGTAAGTCACCTCCTTCTGCATTTCTCTGAATACTCAGATTTAACTCCAAAAACTAGGGAAAAATATATAATCCATCAGATGATCAGAATCCATGGCAGAGGCATGAGAAATATGAGAAACCAAGAAAATACCTCTCTTCAAAGGGAAGAGATTAACTCCTCATACTCCACAGACAATACAAGGGAATTCATGGAAATGTCAGATAAAGAATTTAGAATATTCTTAGTAACAAACGTAACGGAAATGTAAGAGAAGAGAGACAGTGAACTCCAGAAAATGCAGGAGAAAAGAGACAATGAGTTCCAGGAGGTGGGGAAATTCGTGCACGATCTGAAAGAAGTTATACATATCATAAAAAAGAATCAAATCAAATGGAATCATTAGAAATGAAGACTGTAATACAGGAAATCAAAACCTCCCTCAAAAATATCAAAAGCAGATTAGATCATGCAGAAGATTGAATCTCAGATGTAGAAGATAGAACCTCTGACCTAGAAAAATACACCAAAATGACTTTATTTTAACAAAAAAAATGAGGATAACATACGAGTGGTACTAGATACCATTAAATACCCAAACATCCAGATCGTTAGTATACCAGAAGGTGAGGAAACTAATAAGGGCATTGATAATCTATTCCATGAAATCCTGGAAGAAAATTTTCCAAACCTAGAAATGTACTCAAATATACAGATCCAAGAAATACAAAGGACCCCACACTCAAATATATAGATCCAAGAAATACAAAGGACCCCACATAGAATCAACCCAAGAAGATCTTTTCCAAGGCACATCATAGCCAGATTGGTCAAAACCACAGAGACAAGGTACTAAATTTGGCAAAAGAGAGACAAGTTACTTTCAAAGGATATTCTATAAGGCTAATGTTGGACCTCTCATCAGAAACAAAACCTGAAAGAATTTACCAACACCAAACCAGCTCTCCAAGAAGTGCTGAAGAAAGTGTTGGGACCAGCGGTTAGCGTAATGGCTTTGTCACTGGACTCCCATGTAGTTGACCACAATTCGAGTCCTGGACCCAGTGGCTTAAACTCACACCGGGCGCGTGTGTGTGTGCCCAAGATCCTGAGAGGAGAATGGAGGAGAAGGGATTGCAGCGTGGCCATCCCCCC
>NW_006159858.1:5277882-5303906 GCF_000334495.1 Tupaia belangeri chinensis
CTCTGTCTCTCTCTGTCTCTCTGGCGAGCGCACGCACCCTATAGCAAAAACCTCTCCAAAAAAAAAAAATCTACTAATACCTGTATAATGACTGCAGTAAGCTATAGAGCCCCAGTGAGGTGCTACTTTATATAGTATGTTCACTTTGCTCACTGAGGTTTATGCCCAGTCAGACATGTGTTCATAGATATGTATATATTAGCTGTGGTTGCTATCGAAAGTGTTAAATTAAGATCTTTAGTGAATCAATAAAATGTAAAAAAAAAAAAAGACATGGAAAACAACTGTAGATATCAGAGACAATATGGGAGAAGTGGGGGAATTAATAGAAGGTGAGAGGTAGGGAATCAAGGAGGGGAAAGCAAAATATATAAAAAACAAGAAATAGGAAATAATTTGTTGATCATAACATATATGGTAATATCCTTGATTTAGCCAATATACAATGTATCCTGGATGGAAAATATCATTTTATATACTGTATTGATGTACAGTAGATGACTAAATAAAAAAGTAAAAGTAAAAAAAAGATATATATATATATATATAGAGAGAGAGAGAGAGAGAGAAAGTGAGAAATAATCCCCAGGGAGGATGGCCATGCCATAATCCCTTCACCTCCATTTCAATCTCTTGATTTTTGGCACATATGCACATGCATCTAGTGTGATTTTCAAGCCACCAGGTCCAGGACTCAAACCTTGGAGTTGGCCATGTGGAATCCAGTGCCTTAATCTTCATGACACTTGCAATCCTCTACATTACATGTTTTTAAATTTGTGTAAATTCTGTAATTTAATGTAGAGAAAAAACTTTAAATGGGAAAATATAAATTATTTTTAGAGCTGTAAATCATAATCTATAGAAGTTTATTCTGAAAGAGAACCTTTCTCTTTTTTTTAATCTACAAGTATATTACTATATGTCTTCCATTTTTTATTCTATTTTATATTTTCCACAGAAAATTTGTGGAACGAGAACTGTTCAGACCTGATGAGGTACCTGAAAGACATAATTTATCTTTTTTTCCAACTGTAAATGATATTAAAAATCACATCCATGAGGTTCAGAAATCCTTGAGAAATGGAGATACAGTATATAACTCAGAGATTATTCCAGCAACGGTATGATTATGACTATAATTCCTTACTTTATTATGGAATCTTTCTGAACTTCTCTTAATATTTGGCCTAGTAGGAATGGCTAGTATTATGCTATCTGTATAACTGTGATAAAAGGAAAAATGATGACATTTTAAAAAATTAGTTTTATTTATTATTATTATTACTATTATTTAATATAACCAGAGAGAGACAGAGAAAGTGAGAAAGCAAGCTACCAGGTCTGGGACTTGGACCACGGTCAGCAATGTGGGAGTCCACTGCCTTAGCCACCATGCCCAACCTGCCAGTTGCATGGCATAATTTTTTTTTTTTTTGAGAGATTTTCACTGTAGGGCGCGTGCGCTCACCAGACAGACAGAGAGAGACATAGAGACAGAAAGCGAGAAATCACCCCCCAGGGGGGATGGTCACGCCGCAATCCCTTCTCCTCCATTCTCCTCTTGGGATCTTGGGCATGCACGCACACGCGCCCGGCATGAGTTTTAAGCCACCGGGTCCGGGACATGAACTGCGGTCAATTATGTGGGAGTCCAGCAACATAGCCATTACGCTAACTGCTGGTTCCCGCATGGCATAATTTTTAAAGTGTAGATTACAAGCCCTCAAATGATGACTTGACTCATTTTTTTTAACTCACAAGAAGAAAAATCAGGAAATTTTCTATACTGACTATAATAAAAACACAAATTTGTCTTTAAAAATCAAACTTATTTTTCACCATGAAAGTTATTTCTTCTTCATTAACAGACATTTATTGAGTACAGACTGTATATTGCTCCTCCCCTCTCTTTTCCCCTTTAAAAAAAATATATGGGTGAAGCCAGCAGGTTGCATGGTGGTTAAGGTGCTAGATTCCCACATGACTGAGCATGGTTTGAGTTCCAGACCTGGTGACTTGAAACTCATGCTGGACGTGTGTGCACACTTGCATGTGCGCATGCACATGCCCAAAATCCTGAGAGGAGAATGGAGGAGAAGGGATTATGGTATGGCCACCCTTCATGGAGGATGATTTCTCACTTTCCCTTTCTCTGTCTTTCTAGCAAGCACACAAGCCCTAAGGCAAAAATCTGAATTAATTAATCAATATATATATGTAAAGTTTATCTTTTATTTTAAAAAAAAGATAGGCAAGTTTAAATAGAAGAGTTCAGACTTAAATATACAAAATGGTGGTGTTGGTTCTGTATTCCATCTATGAATACCTTTTTTTTTTTATTTTTAATTTGTTGAAGAGTGTATACACTCACTGGAAAGAGACCAGGGAGGTGGAGGGGAGGACAAGTGAGAAAGCACCTCCCCATAGAGAATGGCCATGCCACAATGCCCTCTCCTCCATCCCCCCCCACCTCTTTTGGGATTTAAGGCATGCATTTACACATACTGGCTATGTTTTTCAAGCTACTGGGTCTGGGAGTTGAACTGTGTGGTCGAACATGTGGAATACAGCCACCTCAGCCACCAGTCCATGAGCTGGCCCCCAATTTTACCTTATACTTTAATACCATAGTTTCCCCCTAAATATTAGTTATCTCTATGAAAATGTTGCCTACTCAAAAGAGATTCCCATAATTACCCAGAAACTAATTGCTTCACAGGTGGTGATCGTGGCATTAAAATCTGAGTAGCACTAGCCTTTACTCTCCTTAATTTTACTCTCCAAATTCAGTAACTGAATAGATTTAAATTTTCTTTAAGCTAGAACTGCTAGTCTTTGCTATCCAAAACTCTTATTTACTATCCAGAATTCAGGAATTAAAGCCATGATTTTTCTCAGCTACACTTCTTTCCAGATTCTTGCTATCTGAACTCAGAAATTGAGTGAAATATATTTTGCTTTCAGAATGTGAACAAGTGAAGTTAGTAATTGCAGGATAGAACACAATTGTACTATGACTGAATAAAATATGATAATTGAATTGAGTTTTCATATTTTTAAATATAAATGCTTTATTTTTACTGAAATGCTTGTTCCCATTTCAGCTTCAGTGGACCACAGACAGTGGGAATATTCTCAGAGAGACTGTGACGGTTACATTTGCAGAAGGTAGGTTAAACTTGAAGATCTTTTAAATACAAAATCAATAAATGAAAGCATTTCACCTAAAAAATATAAAATCAAAGTGTTAACATTGGAAGGAGCTTAAGATATTATCTCATCTAATAAAATTTTGTAGATAAACCATGACCCATAGAAACAAGACTACCTTATGTTAGAGTTTATCAAAATACTTCCAAGCTATTTAGATTTCCTTCTATAGTCAGCTTTTATACTTCTTACTAAAAAGTGTTGAGACTGATTATTCGCATAGTGAACTAGAAGACTGGCTTATTCCAGTACTAATAACCCTAAAGTATCTTGATCTGGAAACTATTGTTCATTTTGTGTGTTTTCTTTTTCTCATATGTTCTTACTCCTATGTTCTCTGAATATTCTTATTTCACTTCATCTTTTTTGCGTATGTTCTAACTCTTTGATATATCTTTTCTTTAGCTTGGAAAACTCCTCTTACAGCAATCTCTTTGGTTGTATCTACTATCTTAACTTCACCCCCTATATAAAGTTAGCTATTCACTCTTTTGTATTTACCTGTACATGTAACATGGTAACCTTTTAGGGTCACCAGATAGTGTGATGGTTAGGGCGCTGGATCCCACATGGCCAGCTTTGAGGTTCCAGTCCCCACAGCTTGAAAAATACATTGAGCTTGCATGTGAAGGTGCCCAGGTTCCTGAGAGGAGAATGGAATGGAGTAGAAGGGATTACAGCATGGCCGTTCCCCCTATCCCCGCCCAGAAATAATCTCTGGTGATTTCTTTCCGTCTCTCTCTCTGTGGGACCCTATGGCAAAAATCTTAACAAACAAACAAAAAGAGGTAGTTTTGTTTGTTTGTTTTTCTATAGGTCCATTTGCTTGCTGGAGAAAGACAGGGACAGAAAGATAAAGAAAAAATGTGGGAAATCACCCCCCAGAGAGAATGGCCATGCTGTAATCCCTTCTCCTCCATTTTCCTCTTGTAGTTTTGGGCACACATGCACATGCTCCTGGCTTGATTTTCAAGCTACCACATCTAGCACTCAAACCATGTAGTCAACCATTTGGGGATCTAGCTGCCTTCACCATACAACCTGGTGGCTCCATGGTAATCTTCTGTCTGCATGTCTGTCTGTCATTATGATTTGAGCTCTTCAGGGACAAGGATTATATTTTATTAAAATTATGGGGTTGTCAGAAAAGTCATGATGTGGTTTTCTATGCAGAAATGCATAATGATTTTTCCAACAACCCAATAATATACCTGTTGCCTAGCATGATACATTCTAAAAAGTTAACACCAAAATAGATACTTTAGAGTCAACTAGTGACTATTTTATATATATATATATATATATATAGCTGGGCATAGAAAAGAATGAGTAAGTTTCCTGCCTCGTGAAATGTAAAGTTTTTGAGAGAAAAAGAACACTTAACAAGTAGATTCTAATTCATTACCATTATGAAAAGTGCCATGAAAGAATTGTACAAAATTATATTGGAATAGTTACAGAGACATGTTGCTTAGTCCAGGGAATAGAGAAGTGACACTTGAAAACTTGACTTTTAAGATAAGAACTGAAAAATGAAGAAATTTGTCATTGAAAGAAACACTAAGTCAGAAAAGAGCTTGTCATACTTAAGGAACTTAAACCTTGAGTGTTTGTGTGGGTTCAGCATAGAAAAATTAAAACTGGATAAGCAAAACAGGTTTAGCAAGCCATTAACTATTCAGATGAAAGGTAATAGTGGTTTAAGCTATAGTCTGTGGCATTTCTGCCAGAATTAAATTTAAGGAGTTTTTTGTTCTTTTTGTTTTTATTTTTTCCACCATTGAGTGCATGCTCTTGCCAGAGAAAGATGGGGGGGGCGGGGGGAATGAGGAAGAAGTATGTATCCAGGCTACACTGTGAACCCTTCTCTTCCAGTCTCCATTTGGGATTTTAGGCATGCATACACACATGCCCAGTGTGTTTATCAAGCTGCTGGGTCCAGGGCTCAAACTGTCAGCCATGTGGGAGCCAAGTGCCTTAACCACCAAGCAACAGAACTGGTCCTAAGGAGCAGTTTTTAAAGTATTATTCGAGGGCCAGCAGGTGGCATGATGGTTAAGCTACTGGATGGACTCCCACATGGTGAACGGCAGTTCAAGTCCCAGACCTGGTGGCTTGAGAATCACTCCAGATATGTGTGGGTGCGTACTGAAAATGTCAGGAGGAGAATGAAGAAGAAGGGGTTGTGGTATGACCACCCACTTGGAGGGGGGGGGGGATTTCTCACTTTTCCTCTCTCTGGTGAGTATACACACACTATGGCAAAAACCTAAAAATAAATGAAGTAGGATTTGAAGATGTAGGTTAGTGATTGAATTGATGTAGGGGGTAAAAGAGTGGGAATACTCTAAGATGACCTCTGAATTTTTACCGTGAACAATGACTGGTAATGGTACTTGATGAGCTTAGTATCTGGCAAAAAAAAAAAAAAAAAAAATAGGGTATTGTTTAGGACAGAGAGAGAAAAATGGCCATAAGATCAGGTTTGGAAAGCTTGAATATTGCTACCATTTCAACGAAGTAGGTTAGAAGGAAGCCATATTGAGTGGTTGAAGAGTCAATGGGAGATGAATGAAGGAGTAGAGACATTGTGGACAATGTTTGCAAGCATTTTGCTATGAAGAGAGTATGAGGTTGAAGGGAGATTTTGTTTGTTCATTTGTTTAAGTTTTTTTTTTTTTTTTTTGCCATAAGGCGCTTGTACACACTGTAGAGAAGAGAAACAAGAGAGACAGAAGGAAAGTGAGAAATCACCTCCTGTGGGGGGTATGGCCACTCCACAATCCATTCTCCTCCTGGGACTTTGGGTATGTGTGCACACATGCCCAGCGTGGATTTCAAGCTGCTGCATCTGGGACTTGAACCACATTCAGTCTTGTGGGAATTCAGCACCATGCCACTATACCACCTGCTGGTTCCGAGGGAAGATATTTTAAGACAGTAGAAGAGACCTGAAGAAACAGGTGAAGATGGTGGTAGAAAGCTGAGGAAATTTATTTTTTCTTTAAGTAAAATTTCTAAGAATGGGGAAATGTCTTGAGAAGGGTGGTTTTGCTTTGAGGGAAATGACATTTAGAAATATTTAGAGAATGAGAGGAGCATCACCAGATGTAGGTGAAAGTCCAGTTGAGGTTGATAATCATTAATTGGTCCTATTAGTAATAGTGAATTTCTTACTCAGTGACACTCAGCTTCCCATGTACAGGCATAGGAAGCCATTTTCATCCAGAGTCAGCATTTTACCAGGGGCATATGGTCAAAGAACAGAAAGGAGGGAGTTTAAGGTACTTTTATTTATTTATTTATTTGTTTGTTTGTTTGTTTGTTTATTTATTTATTTTGAGAGGTTTTGCTTGGGCACGCACACACAGGCTCCTGGCGTGAATTTAAACCGCCAGGTCTGGGACTTGAACCACAGTCAACTACATAGGAATCCAGTGACATAGCCATTACGCTCACTGATGGTCCTGAGAATTTAAGGTACTTCTAAGAGAGTCACAGAAATTACAGACCCAGAACTCTAATCTGGGTGGAGCGAATTTGTTAAGGAAACAGTAGATGGATTTGAAGAAAGCCAAGGGATTTGTTGACTGAAGGTTCACTTGAAATTGAAAAACAGTTGTTACCAAGTACCTGAGCAGAATTTCTGGAAGAATAAGAGGTTGTGGTCAAAGAATGGGATGTTTGAATTTTAGAGATAGAATAGTACAGAGTATGGTTATAGAAGTGGGTGACTACAACAGAGTGGAGAAAAGGACATAAAGAAACCAAGAAATGTGAAAATGCTATTAAATCCTCTTAGCAGCCCTTTGAGGAAGGACACTTAATACTGATTTTACAAATGAAGAAACAGGGCAGCAGGTGGTGCTGGACTCCCACATGGCTGACCACAGTTCGAGTCTCATATCCGGTGGCTTGAAAACCATGCTGGGCCCATGTGCATGCATACTCAAAATTCTGAGAGAAGGGATGAGATAGGATTGTGACATAGCCATTCCCTCTGCGGAGTAATTTCTCATTTTCCTTCTGTCTGAATCTCTCTGTCTCTCTTCTTTCTCATGAGCGCACACACATACACGTCCTATGACAACCTAAAAAAAAAGCCAACAATAAAAGTGAAATTGAGTTACATAGAAAAAGCTAGTGCTTAAGCCCATCCATGTCTGATATCAGGGCCAGTTTTTAAAATTACTCAGTTATATTATGGAAATGATAAATAATTGGTGATAATTAGGGATTCTTGTTTGATTTTTGTTTTGTTTTCTATAAAGTACAATAATATACAGGTTGGACTTTTTTTTTTTATAAAGGGATTTTTGCTATAAGGCATGTATGCTTGCCAGAGAGACAGAAACAGAAAGTGAGAAATCACCCCCCAGGGGGGATGGCCATGCTGTGATCCCTTCTCTTCCACTCTCCTCTCAGGATTTTGGGCACACATGCACACATGCCTGGCGTGAGTGTCAAGCCACCAGGTCTGAAATTCGAACAATGGTCAACTATGTGGGAGTCCAGCAATGTAACCATTATGTCATCTGCTGGTCACTGTTAATTGTTTTTGGTTGACTTAAAGAAATCAATATATTTTACAGGACCAGCAGTTGGTATAATGTCGCTGGACTCCTGTGTTGTTGACCGTGGTTCGAGTCCCAGACCAGGTGACTTAAACTCATGCTGGGCATGTGTGCATGAGTGCCCAAGACCCTGAGAGGAGAATGGAGGAGCAGGGATTGTGGCGTGGCCATCCCCCTCTGGGGGGGATTCCTCAATTTCTGTCTCTCTGTCTGTCTTTGTCTTTCTGGCGAGCACATGTGCCCTATAGCAAAAATGTCTCCAAAAAAAAAAATAGTAAAGAAAATAAATCAGTTTATCTTGATTAACATAAAAGAATTAAGAATGAGATAAATTTTCTAAGTACAATTAATTTCAAAGTTGAGATATTAAAGCAACATTCTTAACTTTCATTCATTTATTTCAAAATGAGTCATTGAAAAAAATTCAATGCTGTTACTACTGGGACTTTTGCCAGGTGGTATCTTGGGCCATGAGGCTACAAAGATGAATTAAATTTAGTCTTTTAAATAGGATACACACATCTAGAGGTCAATTGTAGTCCAGCATTGTTGCATAAAGAATGGACTAGATTAGATGTACAGATGTAGAATCTTTATTTCTTTTTCTTTGTTTTGAAATTTACCAGAGGCATGTGTACTCACCAGAAAAAGAGAGTGGAAAATGATGAAGCATAACCCATGGGGCATGGTCACACCACAATCCCATCTCCACTTCTCCCTCAGTTTTCAGGATTGGGGCATGCATGTACATGTGCTTAGCATTTTTCTCAAGCCATTGGGCCCAGACGCAAACTGTATTGTCAGACATGTGAGATCCAACCACCTTAATTTCCATGCCACAGGATAGTCTAGATGCAGTCTAGGAGCCTATCCTAGATCTACTCAGTTGAAATTAATGGAGGTTGAACCTAGGAATCTTTTTTTTTTTTTTTTTAGAGGTTTTTGCTATAGGGCGTGTGCGCTCGCCAGACAGAGAGAGACAGAGAGACAGAAAGCGAGAAGTCACCCCCCAGAGGGGAAGGCCACACCACAATCCCTTCTCCTCCATTCTCCTCTCGGGATCTTGGACACACACACACACACATGCACCCTGCGTGAGTTTAGGCCACCGGGTCCGGGATGCGAACCGCGGTTGACTACGTGAGAATCCAGCGACATAGCCATTACGCTAACTGCTGGTCCCAGAATCTATATTTTCAAAAATTCCCTTAGAAATTCTGATGATCTGGGGTGGACCTGTAGGCTTGATAACCATGCCAGGTGCATGTGCATGTATGCCAGAAGTCCCAAGGGGAAAAGGGAGAAGAGATTGTACTGTGCCATCCCCTCTCCCACCCCTGAGAGTGGTTTCTCTCTCTCTCTCTGGCAAGTGCACATGCCCTATAGCAAACTAAAAAAATAAATTCTGATGATGTGTCAGTTTCTAGAAGTAGTGGACTAGATGACTTGGAGTCCTTTGCAATCCTTTGACATTATTTCCTATTCTAGTTCTGATAGAGTCATAATAAAATGTAGTATCCTAGAAGCCATAAAATTTTGTTTTAATCTTTCTTTTTTTAAATATAATTTAGGAAATTCACCAGGAGAACCAGTTACCACCAAAGTGGAAACAAATCAGACGGGGGGTTCTTTGCCTCCAGAGCCAACTCACTTGCTCTCCTCACTATCTGCATTTCAACCCAAAATATTTACACAACTACAGGTAGGTATACAGTAAAAGAGTCAAATTTGAGACCCTTTTCTTCCTAAATTTCTTTCTGTCTCTTAGAGATTTTCAATGAATTATGATTCAATAGTAATTCAAACAGTATGTTTTGAAATTTTGAGATTGGCCATGAATGCAATAAAATTTAAGTATACTACATTTCCTTTGGTTCTTGTTTCTGTTGTCAGTTTATTTTTGTTAGTGACCCTACCCTTATATTTTATTTGTCCCAATTTTTTTGTCAAAAGAATATATCCTATGAGAATATCATACATAGTAAATTCAGACATTTTGATATAACTCTTTTTTGTTTAAAAGGGCTTGCAATTACAACCAAGATTCTCCTCTGCTGATGGGTCAACAGCTCTGATATCAGTAAATAACCATCCCTCCTCCAGTCCTTCAAGACTTCTGGATTCAATAGGAAGTGCTGTAATGAGTAATAATTCCTTATTGCTTGGTCAAGGTCATAGCCTTCAAATAGATACATGCCTAACCCAAAATAATAGTACTCCCTCTGCCATGGGCAACCTTCCAGGACCAGTTCAAAATCTAGTTGCAATGGATCAGCTGGTAGAAGTTGGAGATGTCGAGGATACAGGGAGTCTGGAAGGAAGTGTTCATCGGATTCTGTTGGGAGATGTGCAGACCATTCCCATACGGATTGTAGACAACCACCCAGGACTTAGTAAGTTGAAATCAACTTATTTTGCTGTTTTTTTTAACCTTATGGACTATCATCACTATATTGCACTACAGAAAAACTTGTCCCTTCTTCACGGTGGTTTATAATTTTGTATAAATAAGCAAAATTGTGAGAGTTGGGGATGATTTTATTAGCATGAGTTTATGAACTTCGAAACTTAATTTTTTTTAATTTCTAATAAGTCCACTGAAATAATTTATTCCTTTTTTTCTGTGGAAAACCTGTATTGATGTGAAACCAAAAAGATTACCTTGCATGCATGGGGAAAAAATCTGATAGGCACAAATAAAATAAGCAGACTGTTTTAGTGCTAAAATTGTTATGGAAAGATTGCTCTGTGCACACACAAAGAAAAATGGAATGAAATAGGCAGATATAAAAATTGAAACAAAGTTATTAAGTTATAGACCTAAGGTTGAAGTCAGTGGAAGTTGAAAGGGAGTAAGACTTAGACACTTAGTCCAATACTGTTACCCTCACCTTATTACCAACTGTAGTAAACTCTGTTATCTCCTTTCTGAGCTGTCATTGTCCCCCCCACACAAATTGTCCTTGATTGGGTACTTTCAAGAGAAAAGCTTTACCATTTTGAAGAACAGAAATCTACACAGAGATCATTCTTAGAATAGAAAATTTCCCCTCCATCTGGGTCGTGATTCTTCTTGATAAGGAAGACTCTGAGCTCTTTCCAGAAAAGAATCGTTGTCTTTTTATTTACTGGAAATACTGCTTTTTGTTTTTGCTAAGGGCATGAGCATTTGCTGGAGAGAGACAGAGAAGGAGAGAGAGAAAGTTAAAAAGCCCCTAGGAGGGCTGACCACACTGCAATCCTTTCTACACTCGGGATTTGGGGTATATATGCACACATGCCCAGCACGTTATTCAAGCTGCTGGATCTGGGACTCGAACTGTGCAGCTAGCCACACGGGATGTAAATTCATGTAATTGTAAGGATTCCACCACACCACCTGGCTTGTCCTGAAAGCATTACTTTTTTTTTTTTTTTTTTTTTTGAGAGAGAGAGAGAGATTTTTGTTATAGGGTGTGTGTACTCACAGGAGAGACCGAGAGACAGAAAGTGAGAAATTCCTTTCCCCTGGGAGCGTTGGTCATGCTGCAGTCCCTTCTCTCGGAATTTTGGGTACACACGCACACATGCCCTGCATGAATTTTAAGCCACTGGGTCCAGGACTCTACCTTTGATCAACTACGTGGGAATCTAGTGACATAACCATCATTTCGTCTGCTGATCCCTGGAAGCATTACTTTTAAAAAAATTTATCCAGAGAGTTATGGCAGCTGTAACAACTGAGAATCCATGAAAGAAAAATGGAATGTACTTAAATTAATCCTCACAACTCCACGAAATAATTTATGGTGTCTCCCTTCTGCAGATGGGGAGAACATGGCTCAGGAAGGTTACATCTAGTGAGAGATGAAGGATTTAAACCTAGTTTGTCTATTTCTGAAGTTGGTTTTTCCCCATTCTAACATACTGCTGTGCTGGGAGCTGTAATATAAATTACTTTAAAGGATACCTGCTTCGGATCCAAATTTGCATGAGTTATCAAGTAAGATCATAATGCAAGGGCCTATTTCACCTGAATCTGATTTCTTAAGGTCACTCAAATTCATCCTTTACTGGTTCTCCATGTCTCAAGCTAAATTCTTACACACCCACATGTAACAAGTATTAGCTGTGTTCAACATGCTTCTCTGAGCAAATACAGTCCCTTAACCTGTTTTTCCTGTAGCAACTGAAAACTGATATTCCTGAGAAGGAGAAATGAAAATTTGATCTGAGGCATCTCATTTGCCAGTGCACAATAATGGTGCTAGTATGCTTTGTTTAGACTAATTTGATCATAAGTACTTTGACATCAGAATGGTAAGTGCATTCTGAAATGTTTCAGATAAGCAAACACATAGCTCACACAGCTAAGTTAGAGCTATTAGTTAAGATCTGGCTTTTTTTTTTTTTTCTAGTGTAGTTAAGGTCCTTCAGGAAGGGAACATTTTCTTTGATATTTGATCACATATGGAAACTGCATTGGAATAACATCTGCATTAATTTGTAGTATATGTGCCTTCTGTTTGCCAAACAAATAATTTTCAAAAAATGGGAGGCAGGGTCAGCAGGTGGCAAAGTGGGTAAGGGTGCTGGACTCCCACAGGGCTAACTGTGGTTCTAGTCCTGGACTTGGTGGATTGCTTTCTCACTTTCTCTCTCTCTCTGGTCAAATTTAAAATAATAATAATAATAAATAATGTTAAATAAAATAATTCTTTCAAAAAAATGATAAGAAGCTTCCTGACTTTTATTTCCCCGTATTTAAAAAAAAAAAAAAAGGTTAAGTTTAGGGGCCAGCAAGTGGCATGGTGGTTAAGGATGCTGGACTCCCATATGGCCAACCGCAGTTCGAGTCACCGACTTGGCGGCTTGCTTTCTCACTTCCCCTCTCTCTCTTTCTCTCTGTCTTTCTCTGCTCAAATAAAAAACAAAACAAAACAAAAAAGATGATGTGTAAATAAATAAAGTTAAATAAAAATAATTATTTTAAAAATGGTTAAATTTAAATATGATCTGTTCCTCATAATTTTATCAAATTATGGATGACTTTGTTATCAGGTTAGCTATAGAAGGGAATCACTATAGGTTTCTTCTTTTTTCATCACTACAAACTTACTAAAGGAATTTAATGATGAATGATTGATAAGACATCAGAAACAGAGTTTTCAAATACACCAACTGCTTTTCTCAATTACTTGATTCTTTTCCCCAAACTGCTGTGTTTTTTTGCTTTGCTTCTAAATTCATATAATTCTAAAGATCCCAGTGTCATAAAGTGTATTAACCTTTAGGATTTTTCTTTTATGTTTGGTTTTAAAGTTGAAGAAAATCCAGAAGGTACCATTTCTGTGAGCCAAGTTAAGCAAGAACCCAAAGAACCAGCATTGTCTATGGAAGCAAAAAATTTGTTGGACTATAAGAAATTATCTGCTACTTAAATTATTGAAGCTTTTCAGAATTTACAGCTCTGGCGACTCCTGGCATTTTATAAAAGAAGGTGAATATGTCAAAGCACAGCATTGTGATAACTGGACCACAGGCTGGTTTGATGAGCAGCTTTGGTGTAAAACTGATATGTTATTGCCAATTCCATATTTTTACCTTTCTTAAGAGATATTTTACTCCTCTTATTTTGTATACTTCTTGTGTTTTTTGATTATCTAATAAGGCCAGTATTTCAAAAATTTATCTGAATTTCTCCACAATAATATAGTCTGAACACATATAATTATCTAACTCAATTTTGGAAATAACCAGTTTTGATTCTTAAAAGACAAAAAAGAACAATGAAAGCTGTGCGAGTGTGTATTTGTGGGTGTGTATGTATGTCATAAATTATTTTTATGCTCTGAAATAACTTATTTTTTTCTCTTTAAAATTGTGAAGATGATTTTAATTGGCAGACAGGTGAGAAAATGTTTATAGTCTATCTCATTTGGGAAGACAAAGCAGTAGATTTTACATTGTAACACAGATCCCAGTAGTCATGTCTGTGGAAACCATGCAGTTGTATTTTAACCGCTTCCCTTTTAATTTCTGTACATTAACTATAAATCAATAGCATTATAACGGACAGCTAATAGAAATTGGAAGTGTTTAGGTAATGACTGAGAATTTTAGCATAAGTTAATCAGCTAAGCAACAGAAATTGATATATGTAGCATGGATTTTTTCGGGGGGAGAGGTTTTTGCTATAGGGCACATGTGCTCGCCAGACAGACAGAGACAGAGTGACAGAAAGCGAGAAATCACCCCCCAGGGGGAATGGCCACACCACAATCCCTTCTCCTCCATTCTCCTCTCGGGATCTTGGGCACGCACCCACATGCGCCCGGCGTGAGTTTAAGCCACTGGGTCCAGGACTCGAACCGTGGTCAGCTATATGGGAGTCCAGCGACATAGCCATTCACTAACTGCTGGTCCCTGTAGCATGGATTTATACTGTAATGGAAGTAAAATATTGTAGGTAGAAAGATGAAGAAGTTGAGAGAACTCAGAAAGAATAATAGAATTTCCTAGTGTTTACAGATAATTTGGGGAATGTTTCATGACAGTAGAAGACTTTTTCCTCTGTTATGTATTGAAGATTCATCTCTGGTTAGAAAAGAATTAGAGTTATATTTACATTTTTCTATGCCAGCGTTCTTACTGAATTGTCATTATCAGAATTTATAATATTGCAGGTTACGTATTTATAGTTTAAAATGTAGGTCATAGTAAAGACCGCACAACATCTGATTTATAATAGTACATTTGCTTATTAAGTAAGTATATTTACTTCAAATACCAAATAAGTACAAATCAGTGTATTCACTATAAGCTGCTATTTTCTGGAAGACTGGAAAACAAGAAATGCCAACTGTAACCACCAAACATCAACCTGGGACTGGCCCCTTAGCCTAGTGTTTGGGGGAGCCAGATACAACATGGCCAATTGCCCTGTTCAAATCCTGGCCCCAGGGGCTTGAGTAACATGCACATGTCTGTGGCAGCCTTAAAGTCCTGATGATAGAAAAATGGAGAAGGGATTGGGAACATGCCTCATTGGGGGTACTGTGTCTCTCTCACATGCAAGGGCATGCACCCTCTAGCAAATTAAAAAAAAAAAAAAAAAAGGAAAGAAATTAACCTAAAGGCTTTGTTTTTCCAGAGACCTTTTGTGGATATATTTTAATATTTATTTTAAGAAAAAAAGAATTTTGAACCAGCCCCATAGCCTAGTAATTAAGGGAGCTAGGTCCCACATGGCTGTCTGCAGTTTGAATCCTGGCCCCTGTGTACTTGAAAAACATGCTGAGCATGTGTGACTGTGTGCCCATCCAAAAGCCAGACAAGATAGAGAAAGGAAGGAGAAGGGATTGTGGCATGACCACAACCCACTGGAGAGTGCTTTCTCCCACTCTCTGTCTCTCGTTGGTGAGCACATATACCCTATAGCAATTAAAAAAATAAATAAATTTCAAATGGCTATTAATGTTTAATATGAAAGCACGCACAATATAATGTGAAATTTAACCGTAATACTTGACATGAATATGAGTCACTTTTGGCTTTTCTAAGTCCAGACTCCAATTCTTAATTTACTTTGTTTCAGGTACATATTTAGAGCTTTAAATATAAAGCACTGTTTCATTAGATGTTAGAATTCTGAAATTCTTTGCTTTTTTTTATTTCTATCCTATTTAATGTAAAGTCCATTATTTATATCCTATTTAATGCAAGATTAATATTTAGCCATATGTATGATTTTCTAATAGATTTGTCTTCTTTCCTAAGAATTGAAAAATTTTGCTGTTGGCATTTGTAGAGGCAGGCTGCCAAATTTGATGATGTTATGCTAAGTTAAACACAACTGTCAACTACCTAAAACCCAGATTTTTCTTAGTCTGTGTGTACTTAAAAAGAATAAATGCAAATTAATTCATAGTTTGGTATTGTATCATAGTTAGTATCCTTTTCATTTGTTACTCTTAGTTTTTATGGAAACCTTTTTAGGTTTTTGCCAAGGGATGCATGTGTTCATGAGAGAGAGATAGACAGAGAGAAAGTGAGAAATCACCCTCTAGGGGGATGGCCACACCGTAATCCCCTTCTCCATTCTCCTCCCAGGATTTTGGTCACACATGCATATGTGCTCAGTATGATTTTCAAGCCGCCAGCTCCAGGACTTGAATCATGATCTGCCATGTGGGAGTCCAGCAACTCAGCCACCATGCCAACCACTGGTCCCTGGAAACTTTTGAAAGATTTTAAATATTCACTTTTCAGTAATAGTTAATGATTTATTATTAAATATTTTACCAACTTGACTATATTTTTACTAACATTTCTTTCTTTTTTTGATGTTGGGTTGCTAAGGAGAAATGCTTGTTTAGGATATTAACTCTATTCAGTTACCTGTGAGGATGAGGGATGTCAGAGTATTCAAACTTGGTAGTTGATTAAGAACAAAACAAAAAATATTTCCCTCATTTAATTCTGTATAAATGTCTTTTCTGATACTGTTTTTTATCTTGAGGACAGAGAGTTGCAGTGCATCTTCTC
The DNA here is from genome assembly GCF_000334495.1 of Tupaia belangeri chinensis. NCBI lineage: Eukaryota > Metazoa > Chordata > Mammalia > Scandentia > Tupaiidae > Tupaia > Tupaia belangeri. Next base: position 5,294,196 of record NW_006159858.1, read on the forward strand.
CAGAAACAAAACCCCACAGAAATCTAGAGTATGAAGGAAGGTTTAAATCCCTAATTGTATACTCTCTTGGTTTTTAGGTAGAAACTGGAACTATCAATATTTTCATGTAAGTATTTCAATTAACGGCTCCTTAAAAATGGTTTCTAAATGAGTTTTTAAAATTTTATTTGTCCTTTATATGCATGTTTAGTCACAATATATCAGTATTGTATTTAAAGGTGCTTAGCATCACTTTTTGACAACTATGTTTACATATTTAAAAAGTTTAGTTATTTTTTTAGATATGTAGGGTATTAAATACAAGTGCTTAAATTTTTCAACATCTATATTTGGCATTCTCCTAACAGCTCTACAGCAAAGTTTGACAAATGTTCTTTTGTGTCACATATTACAAGGTATAATATCAGTAGTAGTGAGTTGGACATTCAAAATTAGCAGTTAGAAATTCACAATTACAGCTTAGCTCATTTCTTCATTGTAGTTCTCATGTTCCAAACCTCCAGGTGGTCCTTTACATAGTACCGTGAATTACAGATGAAAAGGCCATGATGGGCCTTTCTCTCAATAACGGTTTTCTGTGTAAGCACTTAGTATACTTAAAAGAAAAAGCTTTTATATATTATTCAAGGTAAATGTTTCCTAAGAGACACTAAAGTGGTAGAAAACATAGATTTGGGGGATCTGGTTCTACATTAGCATTTCCAATTTTGAGGTCTACCAGCTTGTGTTTTGTCTTTTTTTATATCTTACCAAAATATATACCTAATCATGTGAATATGAGAATGATGTTGTTTAATTTGTACCACATTTGAAAAGAGTTTAAACAAAGTGTGTATATATGTGTATATATGTATATATATATAGTAACTTAATGTATATTGTCCTTGTTATAATGTAATTTTTTCATTAAAAAATCCTGTGTTATTTTTTCTTACACTTGTTACTTTTCCTTTTATACTTTACCTAGATAAATCAGTAGTTTTGTTCATCTTGAAGATACTGAATAAACTTTAATACCTGAAAATTTTGGCTAGAGATTTATATTCAGTTTGGAACCTGACACTTTTTAAGCCTAACTACAAATGCTATTAGCTTTACATTTTGGGTTATGTATGTGTTTACTCTGTAAGTCAACTAGGCTTCATCATTTTAAAACAACGCATGTAATATGGTATAAACAAGTTTTCTGTTAACATCCTGGCACTATGATATTTTCAAGTACAGCTTTACAAATAATGAAAGAAGTGTGTGATTAAAAGAGAAGAGATGTGGGCCAGCAGGTGGTGTGGAGGTTAAGATGCTGGATCCCACATGGCTGACTCTACAGTTTGAGTCCCAGACCTGGTGGCTTGAAAGTCATGCCAGGTGCGCGTGCATGTATGTCCAAAATCCTGAGAAGAGACTGGAGGAGAAAGGACTGTGGTATGGCCATCTCCCCTGGTGGGTGATTTCTCACTTTCTCTCTCTCTGAAAAGTGCATGTCCCCTGCAGCAAAAAGAGAGAGAGAGAGAGAGAGAGAGAGACAGATCATTAATTTTTTCCCTTTGCTCTTTTTTTTTTTTCTATATTTATTTCACTCTTGTACGTTTTGTTTTTTTTTTGTTTTTTGGGGGTTTTTTTGGAGAGGTTTTTCACTATAGGGCACGTGCACTCGCCAGACAGACAGAGACATAGAGACAGAAAGCGAGAAATCACCCCCCAGGGCGGATGGTCACACTGCAATCCCTTCTCCATTCTCCTCTCGGGATCTTGGGCACGCACGCACACGCGCCCAGCGTGAGTTTTAAGCCACCGGGTCCGGGACGTGAACCGCAGTCGACTACGTGGGAGTTCAGCGACATAGCCGTTAACGCTAACTGCTGGTTCCATTGTACATATTTTTGAGAACTGGAAAATCTTCATTTCTCCAGAAGGGACTATATGACTTCCCCATTAGTTGGTTTATCGCTTAAAAGGTATCTATTTTGATATCTAACATACCCTTTTGTAATCCAGCCTCACTCCTTACCCGCTTAACCAAAACCAGTCATCACCAGATAACCACTGTTCCCTGTTCCATCACTATAAATGAAATCATAGCTTATGAACCAAATTTGTCCCTCAGCATAGTTATTTTGTGATCTGTGTTGCAGTGTGCACAAATAGCTCATTCATTTTACCGCTGAGTAGTATTGCCTTGTATGGATATACCATAATTTGCTTATCCATTCATGTGATAATGGACATTTGAGTTGTTTATAGTTCTAGGCTATTCCAGATAACGCTTCTGTGAACATTAGTTTACAAGTCTCTATATAGACTTATACTTCCATTTCTCCTGGGTAAATATTATAGTAATGGTGTGGCTGGGTCATATGGTAGCATTTAACTTTTTTGTTGTTGTTAAGATTTTTGCCACAGGATACGTGTGCTCACTGGAAAAAGACAGAGACAGTGAGAGAGAAAGTGAGAAATCATCCTTGGGGAGATGGCCACACCACAGTCCCTTCTCCTCCATTCTCCTTCTGAGATTTTGGGCATACATGCACATACAGCCAGCATGATTTTTGAGCTACTGGGTCTGGGACTTAAGCCACAGTTGGCCATGTGGGAGCCCAGTGCCTTCACCACCACGCCACCTGGTGGCTCCGGTAGTATTAACTTTTTCTTTTTTCCAAATAATTATTTTATTTGACTTTATTTATTTTAATTTTACCAGAGAGGGACAGAGTAAGATAGAGAGAGGGAGGGAAAGTGAAAAAGCAAGCTGACAGGTCCGGGACTTGAACCATGGTCGACCATATGGGAATCCAGTGCCCTTAACCACCACACTGCCTGCTGGCCCCATTATTAACTTTTAAGGAACTTCCAAATATTTTTTTCAAAGTGGTCAGTACCATTTACATTTCTACCAGTAGTATATAAGAGCTCCAGGTTTTCCATATCCTGTCAACACTTGTTATGGACATTTTTAGATTTTAGAGATTGTAATAGGTGTGTAGCAGTATCTCACTGTGGTTTTATTTTCTATTTATATGATGTCTGACACTTGAGTATCTTTTCATATTTTACTTGTTATCCATATATTTACATCTTTAGTCAAGTGTCTTAATCTTTTGCTTGTTTTGAAATGAAATTATTTCTTATTGAATTTTGAGAGTTCTAAAAAAATACATTATAAATACAGGTTTATTGTTAGAGATGTGATTTAAAAATATTTTCACTTGGTCCATAGTTTGACATTTCACTCTTTTTTATTTATTTATTTTTTTTGGAGAGGTTTTTGCTATAGGGCACATGCGCTCGCCAGAGACAGACAGAAAGTGAGAAGTCACACACCAGGGAGGATGGCTATGCTGTAATCCCTTCTCCTCCATTCTCCTCCTGGGATTTTGGGCATGCATGCACATGCATCTTGTATAAGTTTTAAGTTGCAGGGTCCAGGACTCAAACCATGATCAATTATGTGGGAATCCAGCAATGTAACCATTATGCCATCTGCTGGTACTAACTTTTTTCTTTAAGGAGAGATTTTTGCTATAAGGTGTGTGTGCTCACCAGGGAGACAGAGAAAGACAGAGAGACAGAAAGTGAGAAATCATCCCATAGGGAATGGTGTTTCACTCTTAATAGCATCTTTCAAAGGTAGATGAATTGGGATGAAGTCCAGTTTATCATTTTTTTTTTCTTGATGAGTTGTGCTTTTGTATTCTAAGAAGTCGTTGCTTAACCAAAGGTAACAAAGATTTTTCTTTCTTCTTCTAAAGGTTTTATAATTTTATGATTTTTCTTATTTTTTCCTTTGAGGGAGATTTTTGCACATGCGCTCACTGAAGAGACAGAAAGAGAGGCAGAAAGTCAGAAATCACCCGTCATGGGGGGAATGGCCATGCCACAGTCCCTCTCCTCTATTCTCCTCTGGGGATTTGGGGCATGCATGCACACACAAGCCCCTTGCGTGAGTTTAGGCCTCTGGGTCCCTTTTTTGTTGTTGTTGTTGTCAGTTCTTTTTTTTTTTTAATTAATTTTTTATGTACATTCAATCACATTGTTTAGCTTACAAAGTGAACATTTCAACATGTGAACATTTCTCCCCAGTCCAATTGATCAAAATATCTTCAACAGATAACACCACACCTCCCCATCTCATCAATGCTCTGCCTCTGTACCCCTCCTCCAAATGTCCTTCCCTAGGCCCCACTCCTCCACACACATCATCTGGCATTCACACCCATCTCTTGTGTTTGTATATCTTTTAGTCAATCAGTTTCAGTTGTGTTTTGTTTTGTTTTGTTTTGTTTGAACTATTACTGGAAGATGCATATGCTTGCCAGGGAGAGAGAGAAAGAGCACACACATGCACACACAGCCCTACTTGGGACATAGTCATGCTGTTTTCTTCACTTTTGAATGATATTTTTCTCAACAAAATATGGTAAGAATTTCCCTGGGTAGAAAATTGATAAGGTTTTTTTTTTTCTTTTTAGTACATTTTAAATATTTCTGCCCTTCCTGTTATCTAAAATTATTTCCAGTGACAAATCTGCTTTCATTCTTACCTTTTGTTCCTTAACAAGTATCCTTTTCCCCTCTGGCTGCATTTGATACTGTTTTTTTATCACTACTTTTCAGCAGCTTTGTTGCCATGTCTCTGTGTTCAGAATTTCTTCAGCTTCTTGGATCTTTTAAGTTTATAGTTGCATCAGATTTGGAAATTTTTGATCATTATTTTCTTAAAAAAAAAAAAAAACAACTTTGTATTCCTGTTACTCTTTCTTTCTTCCTTCTTCCTTTCCTTTCTTTTTAAATTGCCTGGTTGCATTGCTGTGTGAGAGACAGAAGGAGAAAGAGAGGCATGGTCCCTTTGCCATCTCTTCTCCACCATTTCTCCATCCACTGGTTTTCAAGCTACCAGGTCAAAATTGAGTCATGGTCAGTCATTCGTGTCCCAGTTCCCTTAACCAGTAGGCAGTGGCTATGCTCTCTATCAGAAGTCCCAAGTGACACATACGCAGTGTTAGGCCCTTTGAAGTTATGCCACCTCCCACTGATGTTCTGTTCATTTTTATCTGTCTCAAAGTTTTTTTCATTTTTTTCTAGTATGTTGCTCTGTCTTCAAATTCACTGATATTTTTTCTTCTACGGTGGCTAATTTGTTGTTAATTTCAGATTAACTTGGTGTTAATACACTTGATATATTTCTCATCACAGACATTGTAGTTTTCATCTTTAGAAATTTAATTTGTGAATTATTTGTATTTTCCTTGTCTCTACATCTTTCATCTTTTCTATGGCTTCTTCAAAGTATGGAATATAGCTATAATAACTTTTTAATGCTTTTGTATGCTCAATCTATCATTCTTTTTTGTTTTGTTTTGTTTTTGAGGCAATTCCAATTGATTGAAACTTTTTTGGTTTTATGACAGAAGTACATGTACATGAGATGGAGAGAGAGAACACGAGTAAGTCCATGCACCCACTGGCAAGGCCTGGTCATGCTGCAGTCCTTTTTCCTCCATTTCACCATCCCATCAAGATCCTGGGCATAGGGAACCAGCAGTTAGCGTAATGGCTATGTCGCTGGACTCCCATGTAGTCGACTGCGGTTCGCGTCCCGGACCCAGTGGCTTAAAACTCACACCGGGCGCGTGTGCATGCATGCCCAAGATCCCGAGAGGAGAATGGAGAAGAGATTGCGGCGTGACCATCCCCTCTGGGGAGTGATTTCTCACTTTCTGTCTCTATGTCTCTCTCTGTCTGTCTGGCGAGCACACGCGCCCTATAGCGAAAACCTCTCCAAAAAAAAAAAAAAAAATCCTAGGCATATATGTGTGGCATGAAACTGATGGGACTGGTATTTGAACCCCAGTTAGCCACATGGGACCCAGCTTTCCCCTGCACACGAGCTAACTGCTGCACAGTGAGGCTAACCCTGAAACTTTGGACTGGATGGATGCCAGACATGACTTTCACCTGGTTGGGTATTAGATATTTTTGTATTCCTTTACATATTGTTGAATTTTATTCTAGGATGCAGTTAAGTTTCTTAGAAAGTTTGTTCCTTTAATGTTTTGCTTTCAAGCTTTAGGTGGTTTTGTCTCACTACCAAGGCAAAAGCTCACTGGAGTACCCTACCCTGTGTTTTTGAATTAGGTTTTCCACTCTGGCTGGTGGAAATAGGCACCCATCTTTCCCTTGCAAACCTCAGGAATTGTTACCTCAAGTGCTTTCTTGTTGTTCCTTTTCCAGCCTCACTAGTTTCCTCATTCTCTTGCACTGATTAGTTACTGCTCTGCTGAATACTAGAGAGTAAATCTATAAAGATCTTGAGTTTTACGTTGATACTAGAGAGTAAATCTATAAAGATCTTGAGTTTTACGTTGATCTATTTACATTGTAGCTCTCTTTCCTCATACTGTGTCCTACGAACTCTAGCGGTTCTGATCTTTCTGGATTCCAAGTTGTGTCTCCTCTAATCAGAGAAACCACCAGCTCCATCCAGGTTCTCTCTCCCTCTGCCACAGCCTGGAAGCTCTTACACGTCGTAATCTGAGATAATCAGAGGCCTGATACCATTTGTTTTCCATTTTTGAGAATCAGTGTTTCAGATATTTTACCCAGTTGTATAGGTGTTCCAGGCAGGAGAGTAAATCTGGTCACTTTCATTCCGTCTTGACTAGAAGTAGAAGTTCTCTGGACAGTTTCAACATAATGACACATTGGCGTTTTTGTAGGGTGGAATTAAGAGATGAAATAGGGAGTTTAAAAGAGAGGCATAGGGATGAATTATGAGATGGAGTAGAGCACAACAAATATGAGGGGAAAAGTATGTATAGCACTGTGTATGGTTAAGCATTTGGCATTTCTCCTGGCATAAAGTAAGTGGTTTCTTGCTAGTATAGCTCGGACTGTGGTTAAGAGCGTGTGCCTTGATGTCAGAAAGCATGGATTTGAATCCTAACTTTCTCTTTTTAGCTCTGTAACTTTGGAGAAGTTATTGAACTCTGAAGTTGTTTTATCTTCTTTTTTCAAAAGTTTTTGCAGGACGATGTGTGCAGTGGCTAACAGAGACAGACAGAGAGATAGAGAGGGAAAGTGAAAAATCACCCTCCCATGGGGAATGGTCATGCTACAACCCTTTCTCCTCCATTCTCCCCTCCCTGGAGATTTTGGGCAGGCACACACACGTGCCTGGTGTGTTGCATAAGCCGCTGGGTCCAAGACTCAAACCTTGCAGTTGGCTATGTGGGATCCATCTACCTCAACCAGTACTCCACTGGCTGTCCCATTCTCTGTATTTTCTATCTGAGGGAATCATGGTTGTAGTTACTTAACTGAATTGTTATAAAGATTTAATGAGAGACCAGCAGTTAGCATAATGGCTATGTCACTGGACTCCCACATAGCCGACTGCGGTTCGAGTCCCAGACCCGGTGGCTTAAACTCAGGCCGGGCACGTGTGCATGCGTGCCCAAGATTTAATGAGATGACCTGTGTAAAGATCTTAGAATGTGATAATGTCACTTCATACATGTTAACTTTTTAAGAATAATTTTATTAATAATGCACTTCAAAATCCCAAAAGTATTTTTCTGTATTATTCTCATTTTCAAGATGGCACAACTCTTGGGAGCACCTTCAGATGCTTGCATCAAACCACAATTGTGTGGCTTTAACCCAGTAAGAACTTTTTTTTTTTTAATGTAACAAAGTCCAAAGGCCATCCAACCAGGGTGTGTTACAGATGGTTATTTATATTGCCACGTAGAAAACCATCGGTGACATGTGGCTTTCATCTGTATCATTTTTTTTTTTTGGGGGGGGGGAGAGATTTTCACTGTAGGGCGCGTGCGCTCGCCAGACAGACAGCGAGAGAGACATAGAGACAGAAAGCGAGAAATCCCCCCCCAGGGGGGATGGTCACGCCGCAATCCCTTCTCCTCCATTCTCCTCTCGGGATCTTGGGCACGCACGCACACGCGCCCGGCGTGAGTTTTAAGCCACCGGGTCCGGGACACGAACCGCAGTTGACTATGTGGGAGTCCAGCGACATAGCCATTACGCTAACTGCTGGTTCCCTCATCTGTGTCATTTATATGCTTGTTGCCTTTTGTCCATAATGATTGTTCTACCTCCGGCTATGGTCACTGTTCAGCTGGGAAGAATGGAAGCGGGGAAAGCCTGTGCCAGATGAGTCAGCTAACTTCCTGAGGTCTTTCTAGGAAGACATGTTAGCAATTTTCACTTAGCATCTCATTGGCTAGAACTCCTGTAATAATCACCCTGGCTACAAGGGATGCTAGGAAACAGTTTCCTTTTAAAATCTGTTCACATTACCATCCCAAGCAAAATTGGGTTTTAGCAAAGGTGAAAGAATCACTGATTATAGTGTGTACCATTAACTGTTTCTCCTCTACATGAAAACTCTGAAATATAAAAAGTGGACTACTTGCCTGAGTTTGCTGCATGCTGTTTTTATTTATGTATCTATTTTCCTATCTAACTGTTTGTTGTGATTTTCAAGCTGCCAGGTCTGGGACTCAAATCACAGTTGGCTATGTGGGAATCTGGCACCTTAACCACCACGCCACCTGCTGGCTCCTGTTGCATGCAGTTAAGTGATAAAGTTCATATTGGTACCAACATCTGTCCAGTACTAGTCCACATTCCTTTTGCTATGCAGTTCAGAAAAGCAGGTGACATTTGAATTGGACATTTTATATGTGATAGGACACGGACATGTATTAAAGTGAGGGAGATAAGATATGGACATATGATTAAAACGAGAGAGAGAATGAGAAATCACTCTCCTCCTGGACCTGAGGCCTTGAACATCACAGGTCAGTAAGTAAGTAGATAAATAAATAAATAAATGTTCTTTGTAAAATGCACAGGCCAGTAGGTGGCATGGTGGTTAAGGCACTGAATTCCCACATAGATGACCATAGTTCAAGTCCTGAAGCTAGCAGCTTACTTTTTCACTTTCTCTCTCTCTCCCTCTGACGAGTGCAAATTTAAAACAATAAGAAGAATGAAATTAAATCATCTTTAAACAATGCATTTACTTTTTTTTTAAACCTCTGCAATTATTAGTTTATTAGTATCATCCAGGACTCAGATGTTCAGTATTCCTCCTGAAATTACATAAACAAATGCAAATGGAAAGAATCCAAGTCAAAAATTATATAACAAAACAGCACTCCATCACAAAAGCGTGTAAAATTACAAGAACGCTATTTAAAACACTGGCACTTTAAGAGAACGATAATCTCAAACCACAAAATTGCCAAATTGTTCCCTAAACTGTTAAGCAGATAAACATGACTCTAATGAATGAGTTTGGTTTTCGTAAAGAAAAATCAAATTCGAATAAATTGGCTAATTTGTACTGAGATGCAAAGTTTGTGTCTTTGTTCTTCATGTCTATCTGATTTATAAAGGGGCAAACCACAATAGAGGAATGTTTCCCCTATTTTAAATGTGGCATCGTTTTAAAAGCTGACCCAATTAATTACAAATACTTTTACTGGAAAGTCAGGTTTCCTGAGCAGTCCGTATTCAGATAAATGGGAAAAGACATTTACAGCCAGTGCTCTCATAGCCTTTGCTGGAACCAAGGTCAACAAAAAACTTTAATACGGTAGAGTTTGTATTTTAAGCTCACGCTTTTGGGGACACATTCTAAAGTCTTCTTTAACGTGGGAACTGCAAAAATATAACTGCCATTACATG
>NW_006159858.1:5304145-5308896 GCF_000334495.1 Tupaia belangeri chinensis
ATAGAAAGCAAGAAATCACCCCCCAGGGGGGATGTCCACGCCGCAATTCCTTCTCCTCCATTCTCCTCTCGGGATCTTGGGCATGCACGCACACATGCCCGGCGTGAGTTTTAAGTCACTGGGTCCAGGACGCGAACCGCGGTTGACTACATGGGAGTCCAACGACATAGCCATTACGCTAACTGCTGGTCCCTCAATGTTTTTCTTTAAAAGAAGTGAGTTGTGTACAGAGGGTTAAATGCTGTATAGACAAGGGAAGAAAAACTGTGCTAGAACCAACTGATCATCTTCTTCATCTTCATCCACTTCATCTTTCTCCTCTTCCTTATCCTCTTCCTCATCTTCCTCCTTCTCCTTCTTTTTCTTGGCTCTTTTCAGCCTTGACAACTCCTTTTTTGCTGCATCAGGCTTTCCTTTAGCTCGGTATGCAGCAATATCCTTTTCGTATTTTTCCTTCAGCTTAGCGGCCTTCTTTTCATAAGGCTGTTTAGCATCTGCAGCAGTGTTACTCCACATCTCTCCCAATTTCTTTGCAACATCACCAATGGATAGGCCAGGATGTTCTCCTTTGATTTTTGGGCGATATTCAGAACAGAAGAAGAAAAAAGCCGAAGGAGGCCTCTTGGGTGCATTGGGATCCTTGAACTTCTTTTTTGTTTCCCCTTTAAGAGGGATATAGGTTTTCATTTCTCTTTCATAACGGGCCTTGTCCGCCTTTGCCATATCTTCAAACTTTCCTTTCTCTTTAGCAGACACGGTCTTCCACCTCTCTGAGCACTTCTTAGAAAACTCTGAGAAGTTGACTGAAGCATCTGGGTGCTTCTTCTTGTGCTCCTCCCGACAAGTTTGCACAAAGAATGCATATGATGACATTTTGCCTCTCGGCTTCGTAGGATTTCCTTTGTCCATGTTTAGTTATCTCTCCACGAGGCACAGAGTCGCCCAGTGCCTGTCAGGCGCTCACTTGCCCCGGCGCTGTCTCTATGGAGCTCCATGTACTGCAATGGCTCAACAATGCATTTACTTTTAAAAAATCCATTGATTAATCAAGTTTGAAATTTTTCATTTATGTAGTAATATGTATTATTACTGATGACACAACTTTTTATCTGTCATTATTATTTCTTTATTGTTCATTGGGATGAAGAGTGTAATCTTAAATGTTCAGAAGGTTTCTTTAAACTGGCATCCTTTGGAAAAATTTTGTCTCAGATCGTTTATGAAAGCGTTATCTCTGTTCCTTCTGGTCAAATTAAAAGTAAATAAATAAAGTTAAATAAAAAATAATTCTAAAAAACAAAATCTTTTTAAAAAGATGTTTAAAGAGGCCAGCGAGTGGCACAGTGGGTAAAGCACTGGACTCCTACATGACCAACCATGGTTTGAGTCCTGGACCTGAAAGCTTGAAATTCATGCCAGGTGCATGTGCATACATGCCCAATCTCCTGAGAGGAGAATAGAGGAGAAGGGATTGCAGCGTTGCCATCCCCTGTGGGGATGATTTTTCACTTTGTTTCCTTCTGTCTTTGGTGAGGGCATGTACCCTATAGCAAAAATCTCTCTGAGAATAAAAAAAGAGAAAAGGTTAAAACATGTACCTTTTTTTTTTCAGAATTATTTTAACTTTATTAATTAATTTATTTTAACTTGACCAGCTAGGGACAGAGAAAGAGAGAGAAAGTGATAAAGCAAGCCACCAGGTCCAGGAGTTGAACCGTGGTTGGCCATGTGGGAGTGCAGCACCCTTAGCCACCATGCCATCTGCCAGCCCCAAAATATGTAAACTTATTATTTGTCTTGATTAAATCTTTCCTTAAGAGTTCCTCTTTCAGGTTTGATTAATGTTTCGAAAAACATTGTAGGGGGCCAGCCCTCTAGCATGATGGTCAATGGAGCCAGATCCCACATGGCCAAATGTGCAATTCAAATCTTGGATCTGGCAGCCTAAAAAGCAAGCCAGACATATGAATGCATGTCCAAAATCCTGGCAGGATGAACAAGTGGAAAACAAGGGATTACAGCATAACCATGCCCCGTGGGGGGTACTTTCTTCCTCTCCCATTCTCTGTCTTTCTCTGGTGAGCACATGCAACCTCAGGCAAGTTAAAATATTTACACACACACACACATACACACACTAATGTTTTGAGATAAAAATTGTGTTCATCAAAAATATGCATATATTTAAACTTCAAGAGGAAATATAACCAAAAGATAAAGGGAAGACTGAAACAAAGCAAGAACATCTAGCTTATAGTAACTATAAAATATTTGTAGTTTTCAAAACAACTAACATATCACTTGAATAACAATATTATTCTAATTTTAATGCATTTTTTTAGTATAAAGATCTTTTTTTGCATATCTGACTGCTATTTCTTGATGTAAATTCCTACACATGAAATTGTTGCTCAAAGAGCATAATCTTTTTTTTTTTTTCCTAATATGCTAGAGGGTACATATGCTTGCTAAAGAGAGACAGAGAGAGGGGGAGAGGGAAAAGCATCCCCAATCAAGTGTGGTTATGCTGCAATCTTTTCTCCAGTTTCTCCATTCTGTCGAGATTTGGAGCAAACACACAGGTGCCCGGCATGTTTTCAGAGCTGATGGGGCCAGAATTCAAACCGCGTAGTCAGCTATGTGGACTTCAGCTCCCTTAACCACTGGGCAGTGGGGCTAACCCAAACATAATCATTTTCTCTCTTCTCCATTCTCCTTTTGGGATTTTGGGCATGCATGCACACATGCCTGGTGTGTTTTTCAAGCCATCCGGTCTGGGATATGGACTGCGCAGTCTGCAACTGGGATACAGCGTCTTAACCACCACACCAATGTCTGCCCCTTAAATCAACATTTTTCTTAGGTGTTTTCATATTTTTTTTCCTAATTGAAATAACAACTTATTCACTTAGTTCATATTTATATTACAATCTGTTTTTTTTTTTTTTTTTTAAAGAAAATCAGTTTCTGGACAAATCAGTGGCACAGTGGTAATGCAACACTGTGATGCTGGACCCACATGGGAAGTTCCTGGGTTCAAGTCTTGGGGCCTCCTCGTGCACGTTGGGCCCACAATCTGGGCTGGTCGAGGCTTGGGACTTGTCTTTTTATTGCTTGCTCTGTGTTTTTCTGTCTCTCTCATGGAAGAAATAAATGAGTGGACATTTTAAAAAGACAGTTTTTGGGGCTGGCTGGTAGCATGGTGATAAAAGCAGCTGGATCCCACATGGCTGACCACCCAGTTCAAATCCCACACCCAGTAGCTTGAAAAACACACTGGGCATGCATGAGTGTGTACCTAAAATCCTGAAAGGAGAAATGGAGAAGGGATTATGGCATGTCCATCCCCCATAGAAGATGCTTTCTGTTCATTCTCTCTCTCTCTCTCTCTCTCCCTCCCTCTCCCCCTCCCCTCTCTCTCTTCCTAGCAAGTGCATGTATCCTCTAGCAAATAGAAAAGAAAAGAAGAAGGCAATTTCTGTGGCCTTTGTGCTTTTCTTAATTTTTTAACATCTCTATGGGATATATTTTGTCTTTTTAAAAAATTATTGAGTAACTTAAATATTTTAGTTCTAAAAGATTCGAACAATATATAAATATACATAGTGGGCTAGCCAGGTGGTGTAGTGTTGAGGCTGATCCCACGTGGGTGACTTGGTGGTTCAAGTCCTGGAGCCAGAGGCTTGAAAAACATACCAGGCAAGTGTGTGTGCCAAAATCTCAAGAGGAGCATGGAGGAGAAAAGGTTGTGGCGTGGTCTATCCACCCTGAGGGGTAATTTCTCATTTTCCCTCTCTCTGTCTTTATGGTGAGTCCACACACCCTACAGCAAAACGAAAGAAAGAAAGAAAGAAAGAAAGAGAGAGAGAGAGAGAGAGAGAGAGGAAGGAAGGAAGGAAAGAAGGGAGGGAGGGAGGGAGGATTGTGGTGTGACTCTTCCCCGTTTGAAGGTGATTTCTCTCTGTCTCTGGTGAATGCATGTGCTTTCTGGCAAATTAAAAAATGGGGACCAACAGATGGGGTAGCAGTTACGTGGCTGATCTCCCACATAGCCAACTGCGGTTTGAGGCCCGGACCCGGTAGCTTCAAGATCACACCAGGCTTGTGTGCATGTGTGCCCAAGATCCCAGGAGTAGAATGAGGACAAGGGCTTATGGCCATAGTTACCTCTCCCGGGTCCGGGTGATTTCTCACATTCCCCTCTCATTGGATCTGTCTGCCTGTCTGTCTGTTTCTCCCCTGCGAGCGCATGCACCCTAAGGTAAAAATCTCTTAAAATGATTTTTTAAATAAATTAATTTTAGTGACATTGAGGTTAAATTTGGGTCCCAAACACAGGATAAGTTCCACCTTATATTGAGCAACTTAAATTGAGTCTCTATTTGTTACTGGCTTATACAAAAATGACTAAAAATGTTCACCAAATTTCAGGGCTATGCTTATGATGGCTCAACTTTTAGTTTTGTGGTTCCCAGAAAATTCACTTTTCTGAACTCACTGGCATACAAGGGAACTCTAATATTTATACTCAGTAATCCAGAGTTTTCACTTCTGTCCGATAGCTATTCTTATCTTTCTCCTGGGCTGATAATTGCCCCTTTGGTCCTAGGAAACTAGCAAAGCAATTTTCCAGTTGGTTTGCCTTGAAAGCATGGAGTTCCAGAATAACTTGAGCTGCAGGTGCTTTTAGGCAGCTGCATGAACACCATGATCCAGTTACTCCTTTCTAGTCCTCTTCCTCCCCAACATCG
>NW_006159858.1:5308927-5326775 GCF_000334495.1 Tupaia belangeri chinensis
AGAGTTAAGCATACTGTCTTAGATGTGAATAGACACTGGGGTTTTTAATTAATTTTGACACTGTTAAAAAGCAGTATGAAGTTTGTGATCATAAATATTAAATATTCTCTTGGAATTTGCCAGTTTCTTATAGTAATCAGTTAAAACTGACTGGTCCAGTCCATGAAAGTTTTTTGGTGTTGGTTTTGTTTTGTTTTGTTTTTGTAGTTTAGCTCTAGAGTGTGATTACTTGCCAGACAGAAGGAGAGGAAAAATGAGAAATCACTTCCCAGGGTGGGTGGCCATGCTATAATTTCTTCTCCTCCATTCTCCTCTCAGGATCTTGGGCACACATGCACACACCGCCAGTGTGATTTTCAAAACGCTGATTCTAGGACTCAAACTGAGCAGTTGACCATGTGAGATCCAGTGTCTTAACTTCCATGCCACCTGCTGGCTCCATGAAAGTTACTCTTGAGAGACAACCCACATGGCCGACCGTGGTTCAAGTCCCAGAGCCAGGGGCTTAAAACTCATGCTGGGCACACGTGACCCTGGGGTGTACTTTTCCCCTTCCCTGTCTCTTTGCATCTTTCAAGCAGAGGCACCCTCTGGCAAAAAAAAAAAAAAAGTTACTCTGTTGTTTGTCTGGTTGCCAGATGCCTGGAATGAGAGAACACAGTATCTTTTCAAGGAAATATACTTTATCTCCATAGACAGCAAAAGATAATAAAATTATAAACCAAGTGACTGGGGGCAGCAGATGATGTACCAGTTACATTGCTAGACTCCTATGTAGCTGACCACGGTTTGAGTCCCAGACCCAGGGACTTGAAACTCACACCAGGCACATGTGCATGTGTGTCCAAGATTCTAGGAGGAGAATGGAGAAGGGATTGTGGTGTGGTCATCCCCCCGGGGGGTGGTTTCTCATTTTCCCTCTCACTATCTCTTTCTCCAGCCAGCACTAGCACCCTACAGCAAAAAACTTCTAAGAAAAAAAAAGTGGTAAGTTTATGAAATTACATGCCTGATTGCTTTTCTTTTTCTTTGCAGATATAATATAGTTTTATATTTCTTTTTTTAATTGCAGAGGGCATGTGTACTTGTCAGAAAGAGAGAGAGACATAGAGACAAAGTGAGGTCAAACGCACTGTAGTGAGGTATGGTTATGCCACAGTCCCTTCTCGTCCATTCCTTCATCCTGTCGAGATTTGGGGCACATAAGCATACCCACCTAGTGTGTTTTTCAACCTGCTGGGGCCAGGATTAGAACTGTGATTGGCTATGTGAGATCCAGCTTCTTAACCCACTAGACTGTCAAGCTAACTCTAGTTTTATATTTCCTCCATAATTTGGAAGTAGATACTTAGCTAAGTTATTTTATATTTGAGCTTATCAAAGTCATGACCTTTAAGTCATAGAATTCTAAATTTCCTTATTTGCCCTAGTTTTGTAATAATTCTATTCACAATAAAGAACTGGAATCAGGGCCAGCAGATGGCATGGTGTTTAAGGCACTTGACTCCCACATGGCTGGCCATAGTTCAAGTCCCAGACCTGGCAGCTTGCTTTCTCACTTTCCTTCTCTTTCTCTGTCTCTCTCTGGTGAGTACATGTGTTCTATAGCAAAATAAAAACAAAAAGTAAAAATAATTAATAAAATTATTTTTAAATAAATAATAAAATTAATCCTTTAGGAAAAAAGCTGAAAACATTTATTTTATAAAGAAAATGAGGGGCCAGAGGTAGTGTGGTGGCTAAGGCGCTGGATTACCACATAGCTGACCGTGGTTCGAGTCCCGGACCTGGCAGCTTGCATTCTCACTTTCCTTCTCTCTCTCTGTCTTTCTCTGGTCAACATCAATAAAATAAAACAAAAATAATTGCAATGAATAAAAATTTAAAATAAAAAAAAGAAAATGAGCAGAAATGCACAGAATCACTTGTTACAAAAGATTAATTAAGGACCAGCACTTGGTGTAATGCTGTGTCACTGGACTCCCATGTAGTTGACTGTGATTCAAGTCCCGGACCCAGTGGCTTAAACTCAGGCCAGTGTGTGTGCGTCCATGCCCAAGATTCCGAGAGAAGAATGGAGGAGAAGGGATTGCAGCATGATCACACACCCCGGGGGGGGGGGTGTAATTTCTCACTTTCTGTGTCTCTGTCTCACTCTGTCTTTCTGGCGAGTACATGTGCCCTATAGCAAAAACAACTCTCAAAAAAATATTATTTTTAAAAGAGAAATATCTCCAGGGAGGGGGGAATATATTTAGAGAGAGAGATTTTTGTTATAGGGCACATGCACTTTCTGGAAAGACAGAGACACAGAAAAAGTGAGAAATCACTCTCTGGGAAGATGGTCACACCACAGTTACTTCTCCAGTCTCCATTCTCTTCTCAGGATTTTAGGCATACATGCACATGTCCTGGCGTGAGTTTTAAGCCACCTGTCTGGGAATCGAACTATGTGGGAGTCCAGCGACTTAACCATTATGTTATTCACTGGTCCTCAAAAGATAAATTATATTAATTTATGAAACATTGGGTGGATTTTTTAACATAGATATAAATTAAATGCACAGTAAATGACAATATGTTAAATCATTCACTTTTCTTTTTTTTTTTTGAGAGGTTTTTGCTATAGGGCACATGTGCTCACCAGAAAGACTCAGAGAGACAGAGAGACAGAAAGCGAGAAATCACCCCCCAGGGGGGATGGCCACACCGCAATCCATTCTCCTCCATTCTCCTCTTGGGATCTTGGGTATGCATGCACATGTATCTGGCATGTGTTTAAGCCACCAGGTCTGGAACTCGAGCCGCAATCGCCTACATAGGAGTCCAGCAAGTAGTCATTAATGCCATCTGCTGGTCCCTCATTCACTTTTTAAAAAAGAATGATTTTATTTAACTTTATTCATTTATTTATTTTAATTTGACCATAGAGGGACAGTGAGAGAGAGAGGGAAAGTGAGAAAGCAAGCTGCCAGGTCCAGGACTTGAACCACGGTCAACCATGTGAGAGTCCAGTGCCCTTAACCACCATGCCACTAGCTGACCCTCCATTCACTTTTTTTTGAGAGGTTTTTGCTACAGGGCTCATGCACTTGCCAGAAAGACAGAGAGAGACAGAGAGACAGAAAGCAAGAAATCCCCTTCCAGGGTGGATGGCCACACTGCAATCCCTTCTCTTCCATTCTCCTTTCAGGATCCTGGGCACGCACGTACATGTGACTGGTGTGAGTTTAAGCCACCGTGTTGAGGACTCAAACTGCGGTAAACTACATGGGAGTCCAACGACATAGCCATTATGCCAACTTCTGGTCCCACACTTTTTTAAAAATTAACATACATGGAACATATAACACAAACTTGAGTGTATCAAAAAGTTTTTTAGAGGAAACCAGCAGTTAGCGTAATGGCTATGTCACTGGACTCCCACCTAGTCGACCGTGGTTCGTGTCCCGGACCCGGTGGCTTAAAACTCACGCCGGGCGCATGTGCGTGCGTGCCCAAGATCCTGAGAGGAGAATGGAGGAGAAGGGATTGCGGCATGACCATCCCCCCTGGGGGGTGATTTCTCGCTTTCTGTCTCTCTGTCTGTCTCTGTCTGTCTGGCGAGCACACGTGCCCTACAGTGAAAATCTCTCCAAAAAAAAAAAGAAAAAAAAAAAGTTTTTTAGAAAGAATTTCCTAAAGACTTGCTACCTAACAATAACTGCTTTCTTTTTATCTTGCCTGCCCTTCCCCAAACCATGCAGCATTTAAACTAACAACAGGGCTTATGTTGTTCGCTTAATGTGTATTTACTTAACATCGTTCCAAAAAATTGATAATAGGTAACATTTTATTGAGTGGCAGATGGCTTTGTATTTATCAGTTAATCCTCACAGCTGGCTTGGGTATTACTTCATGTTTATTGAATGGAAAATACACTCATAAGGATTAAATAATTTGCCCTAGATTTTATACCTAGGAAATCAAAAGTGTATGATTAAAACCCAAGATGTTTTTACTCCCAAATCCATATTACACCAAATTTAACTCTGAATTAACAATTCGTGGACAATCAAAATCCACCCTAAGGAAGAGAATACTTCCTGCCACGCCAACCTAGAGAATTCAGACAAGTAACTATGGGATATGTGTAAATATATTAATGTGGGAACTCATGTAATTTTGGGGTTTTTTTTTTTTTGCATTTTCCCACAAACATTTACATATCAAAAATTTTTTGCTCATACTCCATAATTCTTGACAGTTAATATACAACTTTAAAGATTTAAAAAAACTGAATTTTAAAGATAACTTTCAAAATAATTGTTATAATTTTGTTTGTGACTCTGTGACAACAGACAGTATGGTTTTAAATATTTTTGATAAGATATTTACATGTCAGCCACTCAAATTGTTGAAAAGCAAACACCCAGCACACAATTCACACATGAACCTTCCCAACTCAGCTCTGCCTACCAAGTAAGTATTCTGTGGTTTACCATCTGCTAGCAAACACCTGTCTCTTTCTCTTCCTTCAAAGTGTTCCTCAAGGTAATCCTCTGGTTGTGGCTGCTCTTTTGTAATCTGTACCAATTACAATGCTGAGCCTGAAATGTCCAGGTTATTTTATGGTATGAATTCTTTCATATGGCTTCTCTAATTCTCTCTGCCAGGCAGAACTGGTTATGGTGCCAGGCAATCTTTCCAAGAGCTTCTGTTGGCTTTCTTGAGATCTACCTCAGTTCCATAGTTTTCTGGCCATATCTTCAGATCTGACATTCCAGTCAAAGCCCTGGCAATAATGAGTATTTCCCATTTCTGATGCAAGACAAAAGGTATTATTAAACTTAAACAAATAACCCTTCTGATACAAAATAAGAATACTCAAAAATATTTTTCAATTCTTGAGAGGTCAGGAAAGGTTAAAAGATTATGTTTCAACTTTTAAAAAGTATTTAATTTTTTTTATTCATTTATTTATTTTAATTTGACCAGAGATAGACACAGAGAGAAAGAGGGGGAAAGTGAGAAAGCAAGCCACCAGGTCTGGGACTCGCATTGTGGTTGGTTATGTACAAGTGTCCAGTGCCTCAGCCACCATGCCACCTGCTGCCCCAATTTATGTTTCAGTTCAAAAAAAAATTTTAACAAACTGCTGCACATACCAACAACTCAATAGAAAGCAAAAAAATTTTGAGGGGGACATTTGCTTTAAGGCTTGCGTGCTTGCAAGAAAGAGAGAGACAGAAAACAAGAAATCACCCCCCAGGTAGGATGGCCATGCCACAATCCCTTCTCCTCCATTCTCCTCTCAGGATCTTGGGCACACATGCACACATGCCCAGTGTGAGTTTAAGCTACCAGGCCTAGGACTGGAACCACGGTCGACTACATGGGAGTCCAGCAACATAGCCATTACGCCAACTGCTGGTCCTGAAAGCAAAATTCTTAAATCTGGAAAAGAAAACATAGCAAAAAAATCAGTAATGTTTTAGTCAAAAGTTGTAAAATTCTATTTCACCAGTTCAGTCTAATGTAATTAATCTCTCTTCTGTGGAATTTATAGTGGTTCGATCTTTCTGTTTAAATCCTAGAAGTTAACATTTAACATTATTATTGATACTTCCAGACTTGTCACCACCACTAAGTTGGTCAATTTCTTGGTTGCTTTTTGCTCTCTTATTTCTGTCTGTGTGTCTTTAGTTATCCTTCTAAAGCGCTCCCTTCAGAACTTCTGAAGAGCTGGTCTGTTGTTGGTAAATTCTTTCAGGTTTTGTTTATCTGAGAATTTTTTTTTCTTCCCATATGAAGGATAATCTTGCTGGGTATAGTATTCCTGGTTGAAATTGTTTTACCATTTAAGACTTTGAATATATTTTCCCATTCTTTTCTTGCTTGCATTGTTTCTGATGAGAGGTCCACTGTTAGCTTGATGGGATAACCTTTGTGTATAACCTGATGCTTCTCTCTTGACAATTTTGGTATCTTGTCTTTGTCTGTGAATCTGGCCAATCTGATTATGATGTGCCTTGGAGAAGATCTTGGGTTGATTCTGTTAGAGGTCTTTTGTATTTCTTGGGTCTGGATATTTGAATGCCTCTCTAGGTTTGGAAAGTTTTCTTCCAGGGTTTCATGGAATAGATTATCAATGCCCTTATTAGTTTCTTCACCTTCTCGGGTACTGATTATCTGGATATTTGGGTGCTTAATAGTATCTAGTATTTCTCATATATTATGCTCATTTGGGGGAGTTATTTTCTCAGTATTTTTGGTGATTTTTTTTCTAGATCAGAGGTTTTGTCTTCACCATCCAAGATTCAATCTTCTGCATGGTTTAATCTACTTTGAATACTTTTGAGGGAGGTTTTGATTTTCTGTATTACATCCTTCATCTCTAACAGCTGTTTTTCTTTTTTATGGTGTTTATTTTTTCCTTCAAATCGTGAAAGAACTTCCTGACCTCCTGGAACTCATCTCTTCTCTCTTGCACCTTCTGGAGTTCATCATATCTCATCTATTGTATCTCTCTTAGTTTTGTCACTATTAATATTCTAAATTCTTTATTGCACATTTCCATGAGTTCCATTGTACTGTCTGTGGATAATGAAAGGTTGTTCTTTTCCATTGGGAGAGAGATGTTTTCTTGATTTCTCATATTTCTTGTGCCTCTGGTGGTTTCTGGTCATCTGATGGATGGTGTGTTTCTTCCTAATTTCTTGGAGTAATTCTGAGCATTCAGAGGGGTGTGTGTGTGGGGGGGAGGGATCCACAATCTCTCTGCAATTCCATCCCCTAATGCTCACTAATGCTCACCAAGCAACCTGTGCTTTCGACTTTGGAAGTGGATATTACAAAGACCTCACTGTTTCTAGGGAATAGGTGCACCTGGGCTGAGCTGTGAGGTTTCAACTGGGAGTTCATAGGGATATGGGAAGAGATGAGCCACACTCTCTCTGCAGCTCCGTATTTCTCCCTGCTGGTCACTCTGCAGTCCCTCTTCTCTGAATGTTAGTCACTTGGTGGTGTATTCACTTTGGGCTAATTGCTTAAAAGATGTTTCTACAATTATGAGATCATGTGTTTCCCTTTACTGTAAACTACTTCTGTGACAATTTCTCCCCTCTACAGTGTTTTGCAGCATGGTATCCACAGAAAGAGAGTTCAGATTTGTAAAGAGGAGTTTCTTCCTTTGGGAAGCAGGTTCAGTAAGGGTTGAGGATTTCTATGATCCTGTAAGTATTCAGATGCTTGGCTACTGTGCACCTAGGCCTGTCTAGATGCTTAGTGTGTGAAGGCTGAACAGCATTGAGAAAGTAAGGTTAAAAAAAAAAAAGGAAAAGAAAACAAAGGAGAAAAAAAGACAAAAACAATCAAAAAAAGGAGACAAAAAATTTTTTAAAGTAAAAAATCAAATCACACTGAATTCAAGCATTCTGTACTGCCACAGCAAAATGTACCTCAGATTTAAATGACTTCTGAAATTAACAAGAGAAAGGGGAGGTCAGAAATGAGAAGTGTTTTAAAAAACTTTTTTTTTTTTGGAGAGATTTTTACTATAGGACGCATGCACTCACCAGAAAGACAGAGAGACAGAAAGTGAGAAATTACCCCCAGTGGGGGGATGGCCACGCCGCAATCCCTTCTCCTCCATTCTGTTGGAATCTTGGGCACACATGAACATGCACCCGGTGTGAGTTTAAGCTACCAGGTCTGGGACTCGAACCGCGGTCGACTACATGGGAGTCCAGTGACATAGCCATTACACCAAATGCTGGTCCCTAAAAATGTTTTTTAAAAAGAAAAACCATTTTTTTTTGAGAGGGTTTTTGCTATAGGGTACGTGCACTTGCCAGAAAGACAGAGAGACAGAAAGACAGAAAGAGAGAAATCATCCCCAGGGAGGATGGCCACGCTGCAATCCCTTCTCCTCCATTCTCCCCTCAGGATCTTGGGTATGCAGGCACAAGTGCCTGGCGTGAGTTTAAGTTACCGGGTTGGGACTTGAACAGCGGTCAACTACATGGGAGTCCAGAAACATAGCCATTACACCAATTGCTGGTCTGTAAAAAAGAAAAAGATTTAAAGAGAGAAAGAGACAGAAAGAGGACAGAGGTTGCTGTACCTGTCTGAGTTTTAGGGTTCTGGAAAATGAAGTGTAGAGCAGAGATTCAGTCACCTTGGTCCCTGAACATGTCAGGACACACCTCAGATTTAAATGGCTTCTGTCTGAGTTTTGAGGGTCTGGAAAATGGGGTTTAGAGCCAAAATTCAGTTACCTTGGTCCCTCAACTAATGTATTTTTTCCAAAGTAGTATCAAAATTAAATTTTCTATTTGACCCATTTTGATCTTTAATATCCCTTGCAAAGAAAACATTTAATGTTTAAAGATGTTATAAAGGTTGGAACCAGCAGTTAGCATAATGGCTACATCGCTGGACTCCCATGTAGTCGACCACACTTTGAATCCTGAACCTGGTGGCTTAAATTCACGCTAGGCGTGTGTGCATGCCTACCCAAGATCCCAAGAGGAGAATGGAGGAGAAGGGATCGCAGTGTGGCCATTACCCCTGGGGTGTGATTTCTCACTTTCTGTCTCTCTGTCTGTCTTTCTGGTAAGTACACAAACCCTAGAGCAAAACCCTCTCAAAAAAAAAAAAAAGATGTTATGAAGGTGTAATAAACATAGGGAGAGTCTAGGAAAGATAAGCCCTAGCTACTATCTCAGATTTTCTGTACCAGCTAGTTCAAATGTCTAAATGAAAATGTAAGAATTCTTTAGTTTTTTTAAACTTATTTTATACTTTCTATCACTGTACATCACAACAGCTTATAAAATGAGCTTTCCCAGCATAAATACACTGCACACCAGTCCAGTTAAAGATATTATCATACATGTTATCATCAACTTATTGTGTTCCTTAAATGTCTTGCTCCTCTAAAAAATTTAGAACACTTCACAAGTTTGCATGTCATCTTTGCACAGGGGCCATGCTAATCTTCTTTGTATCATTCCAGTTTTAGTATATATGCTGCTAAAGTGAGCACCATTCTGTAGTTCTTTTTTTAAAATTATTTATTTAATTTTATTTTATTCATTCATTTTTAATTTGATGAGAGAGAGAGACAGAGAGAGAGAAAGCAAGCCACCAGGTACAACACTCGAACCATGGTTGGCCATGTGGGAGTGTCCAGCGCCTTAACCACCACACCACCTACCTGCTGCTCCCCATTCTGTAGTTCTTATACCTTTGGAGTGCTTTAGATTACAGATAGTATCTAAGAGTTAGCCAAGAGTTTATATTATAGATAGAAGTTAAATTTTTTCACGTATTTTTACTCCTCTATTGAGATAATTATATGGTTATTCTCTTTTAGTCTGTTAAATTGGTGAATTGCATAGACTAATGTTTGGCTAATTTAGATAGTACATATCTTCAGATTCACGTGTACAGAGTTCTTTCAGGAACAGAGAAAACAGTTTTCAGTCTTGGATTTCCCAGACACCACTGATCATGTTAATTGCTATTCTTCCATTTCTTTGATATACTATCTATTGTCAGACTGTCTAATTTTTGTAAAGCCAACAAGTATACAGTAGTTTCTGCTTGTGGTCATAAAAATTTTTTTTGGAAACAGGTTGTGGCAATGATTGTACAACATTGTGGATATAATTAACATCACTGAATGGTACAGCATCTTTTTTTTTATTATTTTTACAGTTTTGTTTAATGAATATTAACTTCCTTATAGAAAACAGGATTTATACCTATTAAATAATATTCTAATAAGAATAAATGTACCTGTACACAGATAACTTCATTAAACCAAGATCTTCTCATTATAGATCAAACCTTGCAAACAGGCCTAATCTGGCAGTACCAATTGTTCATTTATTATGGGTGGATTTCCCAATTTACAAATAAAGCTCTTACTTATGGGATAGGTTGAGGGTTTCAGAATGTCCTTAGTACGTATTCCCTGATACTGGAGGGTTCAAATTCTCCTTCTGTCCATCAGATCACATTCGCGTGCAGCTGCATGGCATTTTGCAGGGGCACCCTCTTACTCCAGAGCTAAATACATTAAACAGTTAAATACACATAAAGACATAATGCAGTCAGATAAATCTCTGGTAATAATTCTATGCCCTCCATTCTTCTTTAACTATCAGGTTGGTGGGAAAGTCATGATGTGTTTTTCTATGCAAAAATGCATGACTTCCCTGACGACCCAATATAATTTGCTTATTATTCCTCAAATAAAAACATGTATTACCTGTCTCTTCATCACCCTTTCCCCCCTTTTCCAGTTGCTCTCACCTGGAATGCTATTCAAGCTTCTATCTGAACATCAGCATTTCAAGGACCAGGCATAGTTCTAGCTCTCCACCAAAAGGAAGTCTTCCCTGACTATTCTACCCTACATTAACCTAGGCTCTTGTTTAGTTTTTAGCAAGCATCTGGGTCTAATCTTTCTGCTGCCTAGTACCGTTAGTTTTTCAGATTATTTACATTTTTTTTAACTTATCTTCCAATTAGATTACAAGTTCCTTAAAGGGCAGATTCCCATATTTCGTTTTTCCTATATTCCTCATGTACCTTCAGAATAAATAATCTAAATGTCCTGGTTTGAAAAGTAAATGGCCAATCCAATTCTGACCCGACATGTACATTTGGTATTCTTCACAGACTGTCCTAGACTCGATCTATGTTCTTCATATAAACATGGATATTCTGCTAACCCAGCATGTTTCTGAATGCTGGGCATCAGAACTCATAGGCCGACTCTGTGTCCCAGTCACAGGACTGCAGCTGTTCATCCTGTGGGAACTCGACCTCAATGTCATACACAAAATCTGGATCGTCCTTCTTCTTCTTCTGTTTTTTCTCAAAAAGCTCGTCCATGATGCTCTTCCTTTTGGCAAGCTCCTTGTCATCTAGTTTGTTCAGGTCTTCCTCAGGATCAATAGTTGTTTCCCGTTTAATTTGTTCCATTGTTTCTGCCAAACTCTGGCCCCGTAAATAACCTCGTAAAAAACAGAATAACTTCTCTAATTGCCTCAGGGATACTTGTTCCAGGTAACTCTTGTGCCGTGGATTATTCTTTAACTGTTCAGCAGCTCTGGTACAATCTGAAAACTTTGAAAAGTTTCGGACTGGCATGATACGTTGGCGACTTTTCCCCTTGATTTCATTTTCATAAACTAAGATGATAGCTGGAGGCTGGAATCTAACTCCACATTTCATGGCAGTGCACATCATTCCACATACACTTCAGGGTAAATCGGAGGAAATCTGATGAAAATGTTTTAGTTGCATAATGACTTCCTGCCCGGGGAAGTACGTAGAGCGCATCTTCTCTGGGCTCCGTCCAGACCGCAGAGGGTGGGTAGTTCCGCGCAATCCCGGGCACCGAGCACCTCGGTCGGCCGGGAGCCGGGTGGAGCCACAGCCCGGCTGACTGGACGCTGGGCGAACTCCCCCACAGGCGATCCGGCCACAAACACCTGGAAGCGGAGGTGGAGGCCTGCCCGGAGGGAGTCGGAGGATCGGGGGCCCCGCGGGGCGCCCCGCCGCCGTCCCCTCAGCAACCGCAGGGCCTCCCCGCACGTCACGGCGCCGGCGTCGCTCCCCCTGGTACAGCATCTTGACGCAGCAGTAAACTACTGTTTCAAGAGAAGTCAGATTCCAAATGGCCACCATGGTTCCAATACCTGGCCTGGTTGGCCTGAAATACACTGGGTACATGCACAGGTGCCCAGAATCCAACAGACCAAAGGAGGGAGATTGCAGCGTGACCAGACCCTGTGTGGAAAGGTGATCCTCTCTCTCCTTATTGTTTTGGAGAGGTTTTTGCTATAGGGCATTGTGCTCACCAGAAGACAAAGACAGAGAGACAGAAAGTGAGAAATCACACACACCCCCGCCCCGGGGGGGATGGCCACACCACAATCCCTTTTCCTCCATTCTCCTCTTGAGATCTTGGGCATGCACGCACACACACCCAGCGTGAGTTTAAGCCACTGGGTCTGGGACTCAAACTGCGGTCAACTATATGGGAGTCCAGCAACATAGCCATTATGCCAACTGCTGGTACCCTCTCTGTCTTTCTCTCTCTTGCATGTATGCACCCTATGATAAATGAAGGAAAGAAATTGTTATACTGCTCAAAGTGATCTACAAATTCAATGGGATCCTTATCAAAATATTAATGATGGGGCCAGCAGGTGGCATGATGATTAAGGCACTGAACTCTCATCTGACAGCAGTTCCAGTCCTGGTCCTGGCAGCCTGCTTTCTCACTTTCTCTCTCTCTCTTTGGTGAGCACATGTGTACTAAAGCAAATGAATAATAATAAAATTAAGTAAATAATTATTAAAACATAGAATAATTCAATTATATTCTTTATAGAAATAGAAAAGACAATCATTAAAAATTTTGGAATCACAAAAGACTCCAAGTGAGCCAAAGCAATTAAATGCAAAAGGAACAAAGTTGGAGGCATTATCTGACTTTAAAATATATTACAAGCCCATAGTAGCCTAAACTGCATGGTTAAACAGACACATAAACTAATGAAACAGAACAGAGAACCCAGAATTTAATCCATGAGCATACAGACAACTAATTTTTTAAAAAGCTGTTATATTTTCCATGAATAAGAAAAGCAGAAATGGCACCCCAACAAGTTTCTAATGCCTTAATTTACCTCCAGCTCTGGCAACAGGTACAAGTATGCCCAGCACATTCAGGGAATTTTTCAAATGTGAACTTGCATCCTCCCCATGTGGGCTCGCCCCACAGAGTAACATTTTTGTTGTTATTTGTTTGTTTGTTTTTCTTTAGTTTTTGTTATAGGGCACTTGCACTTACCAGAAAGAAAGGTGATGACCATGCTACAATCCCTTTTCCTGTCTTTGGGTTTGGGGCACACACACACACACACACATGCCCAGAGTATCTTTCAAATCACAGATCCAGGACTTGAACTATGCAGTCAGGCCTGTGGGATATAATCACCTCAACCACCATACCACCTGCTGGCCCCCAGAGTAACATGTTCTATTATTGTTCCACTATCCAGCTCCCCAGCCAACTGATTTTTTTTTTCTTTTGCCAGAAGGTGTATGTGTTTGCTAGAGAGAGAAACAGAGAGTGAGAAAGCATCCTGACAGAAGATAGTCATGCTGCAATTCTTTCTCCTCCATTTCTCCAGAATCTCCATTTTGGGATTTTGGGTGCACAATCACATGTACCTGCTGTGTTTTTTAAGCCACCAGGTCTGGGTTTTGAACTGTGCATTTGGCCATGTTGGACCCAGCCACATTAACCACCATGCCACAGGCTGCCCTGTCAACCGATTTTTGACAAAGCTCCAAGATAATTCAGTTGAGAAAAGACAGTCTTTTCAATAAATGTTGCTGAGAAAACTGGATATGTATAGACAGAAAAATGAAACAAGACCCCTACCTCTTACCATATGAGAAATTTAACTCAAAATGGATTGAAGTCTTAAGTGCAATGTTTGAAACTTTGAAATTATTAGACAAAAACATGGGGGAAACTATTGCTGATCCCCAGGACTGTAAGGAGCTCTTTATGCCCCTTACAACCTTGGCACATGCTGTTCTTTTGTCTAAATAACCACCCCTTACTCTTGTCCCCAATATTAAACTGAAGTTTTCCTTCCTCTGAGAAACCCTTTCCACAGACTGAACCAATCACTTTCTGTTCCTTTATAGCTTGTGACTATTTCAGTACCAGCATTTATCTCACTGTTATGACCATGTGTTTCATTGTCTGTCTCTGCTACTGCAATGGGTTCCTCTTGAGGGCAAGAACATCCATTCCTCACTTTTTGAAGTTCTCTTCTGCCCAGTCTGGCACCTTCCCTCAGTAAGTGCCCATTAGGTTGTTATGGCTTATTGACATTTGAGCTAGCAAAGACTTCTATAAGGTTATAGGAGATACTAGAAAGGAGGCATATCAGGAGAGACAAGGAGGTGACAGCTTAGCTAAGTCCTACTAGATGAGAAGGAGGATAAAATAAATTGGAGAAAAAAGACTGTACAAACAGCTTAGGTAAAGATGGTAAGACCTGAAAGAGGTGTGTTAGAGAAATGACAAGCAAAGAAAGGAGCCATGCTGAGGAAGTGCTGGAAGATAGGCTAAACTAGGAGGTGTTAGGTCCACGTTCTATGGTCACCCCTGCAGTGCTGAGCTGAGCTGCACGGACAACGAGAAACCACAGAAAGACTAGACTGCAGTAGGAAAACACCATGTCCATCCCGCATGTCAGTCTTCTAGAAGTCCCTTAAGGCATCAACTGTGTTTTTGTCTTGTCATCGTGCAATCCAAAGTGCGCATAATCCCTGGCACATTATAGGTTCTCAATAAATTTTTCTTTCATCATTAAAATGTGTGAAATATGAAAACTCCCCAGAATTAGGAAGGATCCTCAATGTTTAATATTCTCTTGTTAGGTTAACATTTGTCCCATCTACAGCTTTTAAACATTTAAGAGCTCTAGTCATATTTAACTTTAGCATTTGGATTTATTTTTTTCTTGAGAAATTTCTATTAGGAAACAAAAGTCTGTTACAGAAATTCTCAATCTCTTGGATTTTATTTACTTATTTATTTTTGAAAGGGATTTTTGCTGTAGGGTGTATGCACTCACTGGAGAAACAGAAAGACAGAAAATGAGAAATCACCACCCACCCCAGGGGGGATGGCCCCACTACAATCCCCTCTCCTCTATTCTCCTCTCAAGATCTTGGGCATGCATGTGCTAGTGTAAGTTTTAACCCACAGGGTCTGGGACTCGAACCACGGTTGACTATGTGGGAGTCCAGCGATGTAACTATTATGCCATTGCTGGTCCCTCTCTTGGATTTTAAGAATATCAAAGGGGCTGGCAGATGGTGTGGTAGTTAAGACACTGGACTCCCACATGGCTGACCATGATTCAAGTCCTGGACCTGGAGGTTTGCTCCCTCCCCCTTCCTCCCCCTTCCTCCCTCCTCCCTCTTTCTTTCCCTCCCTCTTCACTGTGGTGAGTGTATGTGTCCTGTAGCAAATTTAAAAATAATATAAATAATGATAAAATAAAATAATTTTAAAAAGAAACCAACATTTGATTCTTTCTTAGTCTGCAATGCCTGAGGCAGTTTTTACTGACATTTGCTCAGTTTATTTCTTGTAATTGATGTATTCTTCTCTCAACTAAATGCTAAATTAAGAGACAAAGATTCTTATTTGTAAAGCATGCCAATGGACCCTTGAAGGATGATACCTCACAGACAGAACATAGAGTTTTTATTAATGATGCCCACAGACTAATTGTGTCATTAGCTTACCGGTTCAGTGACCCAGGAGCTTAGCAGTTTTGGAGATGCCAATGAAGTTATTTGGGTGATAAAACAATGCTCAGATGATTGGATAAAATTGGGACTTGGGGACCCCTGCAGTCCAGGAAATTCTCCAAGGCTCCACTTAGTTATGTAGAGCCTCAAAGTGAATGTGAAGCTTCAGTTTCAAATTGAGTGCATTTTCCATTCATGGCTTGGCTTGTTTTGTTCAGTTTTACTTTGAGTGTTTGAGGTTGTCTTTTCTTTCTTTCTTTCTTTCTTTTTTTTTTTTTTCCTCCTTTGGAGAGGGTTTTGCTATAGGGAGCGTGTGCTCACTAGAAAGACAGAGAGAGACAGAGAGAAAGAAAGTGAGAAATCACCCACCGGGGGGATGGCCACACCACAATCCCTTCTTCTCCATTCTCCTCTCGGAATCTTGGGCACACCCTGCGCCTCTCGGAACCTTGGGCACACACATCTTGGGCTCACACACACACACACACACACACGTGCCTGACATGAGTTTAAGCCACTGGGTCTAGGACTCAAACCATAGTCGACTACGTGGGAGTCCAAGGACATAGCCATTATGCCAAGTGCATAACTACAGTCCCTGAGGTTGTCTTTTCTACATAACAGCTAAAAACAGTTTCATAAAACTAAAACAAAAGGCTTTCTATTCAGGTGCCTTCTGTGTGTGCACATGTATAGTACATACCTGGGATCAAAGCTGTCTATATAAAGTCAAAGCTTTAAAACCCTAGAAGGTTTCACTCAGCTTCCTCAAGACCTGAACACCGCTCTCCTTTTCCTTTGGCTGGTGTGGTCTCCATAGCGTCTTCTTCAGACTCATCTTCCTTATCATGGTCCTCCTCCTCATCCTCCTCCTCATCATCCTTCTCCTCTTCCTCTGAGGCTGGGGCGGCAGCTGCTGCTTTCATCACTGCTGGCTCAAATTCATCTTCCTCCTCATCATCTTCCTCACTGTCATCTTCTTCCTCATCGCTGTCTTCCTTCTTGGCATTCTGCCATTCTTTGCCCCCTTGGCTGGGGTGGTAGCTCCTTTCTTACCAGGAGTTGCTACCAATGCTTTGTCCACTGTGGCTCCCTTCTTGCCAGGTGCTGTGACTGCTTTGGCTGGTGTAACAGTCTTCTTGGATGGTATGGCAGCTGCCTTTTTGCCTGGGGTGACTGCTACTTTCTTGTCAGGTGTGGCAACTGCAACCTTTTTTGTTGGAGAAACTACCACCTTCTTTGCTGGAGTTGTGGCAGCCTTCTTACCTTTTTCTGAGGGACTATAACCTCTTCTCCACTGCTATCATCTTCTTATGACATTTCCTTACCTTCACTGTCTTCTTCTACCTCCTTTGGAGGAGGAACCATTTTTTGGGGGGTCACCTTGATTTTTACCAGCCTTAGCGAGCTTCACCATGATGGCGGCTTACAATGGCAGAGTGTGTGACGGGCAGGTGGCACAGATGAGTCCTGAGGAACTCCAATGATGTTGATGGTGGCCACAAGCACTGAAGATCCCGGAGCACGTACACTCGGTGGCCAGCTAGAGCTCAAGACTGAGGCGAAAGCTCTAATTCATTACTTTTATAAACTAATTAGTCAGTTTGTTTAAAGTTTATGCAAATCATGGGAAGACACCTTCTGAGCTCTATTCAGGGTTTTAAAGTCTCCTTAATCCAGTCTGTAAACTTGTTAGACAATTATTTAAAATGAAATATTTTGAAACTGCAAAACAAAGTACAACAAAGAAATAAAGGAGAATTTCAGATGCTGATCTGCAGGTTTCCGATAAAATAAAGGTCTTTAGAGCTTAATACTATGGTTTAATATGTTTACATGCCTCTTTAGATGATGACAACAAGGTTCATCACAGGGCTTAAAATGATGAACATTCCCATTGGATCTCAATTGTATCCCTCCTAGAACTTCTTGGTTAAGAAACCATGCTGTAATTCCACTCCTGGGTATCTACCCAGAGGTAAGGAGAACACTCAGACCAAGAAGTGCTTGCATATCAATTTTATTGTGGCATTATTCACAGTTGCTAACACGTGGAACAAACCCAAATGTCCACGAACAAATGAATGGGTTGAAAAAATGTGGCACATATACTCTATGGAATACTACTCATCCATTAAAAAAATCTTGGCATTTGATAGAAAATAGATAACTATGGAAGATCTACTGCTAAGTGAAGCAAGCCAAGCTATGAAAGAGAGACATTATATGTCTCTATTTAACATATACCAACTATGGGAACCAGGAGTTAGCGTAATGGCTATGTCGCTGGATTCCCACGTAGTCGACCGCGGTTCGCTTCCCGGACCTGGTGGCTTAAAACTCACGCCCGGGCGTGTGTGCGTGCGTGCCCAAGATCCCGAGAAGAGAATGGAGGAGAAGGGATTGCGGCGTGACCATCCCCCCGGGGGGGTGATTTCTTGCTTTCTGTCTCTATGTCTCTTTCTGTCTGGCTGGCGAGCACACACACCCTATAGCAAAA
>NW_006159858.1:5327058-5328185 GCF_000334495.1 Tupaia belangeri chinensis
GGGGGTAATTTCTTGCTTTCTGTCTCTATGTCTCTCTCTCTCTGGTGGGCGTACACGCCCTATAGCAAAAACCTCAAAAAAAAAAAAAAAAAGAAAAAAGAAAAAATAGAATAGAAATTGGTTATGGATAGTGATGACAGTATGGGAAGAGGCTGGAAGAAGGGGGGAGAGTGTGAGGAAAGAAATTAAGGAGAAAAATAGGCAAGATGTTTATGGGACACAGAAATGGATTTTTGTCTATTGATGATAATGTGTATAGCATCCTCTACTGGTATGAGGTGTATTCATGTTGGGTAAATTCACTTTACAAGCTAAGTACCATATTGTGATTAAATGTATAAGATAAATTAAAAGAAAAACAAACAACCCCCACAAAATTCTTTTTTAAAGAATTGTTTTATTTAACTTTATTTAATTTTTTGAAAAAAAAAATCTAAAGAAAAGCGGACAAACCAACAAAACCCTAGATGATTCTGATGAAGCAGGAGAGTTTCATATCTTTTGTATACAATGCAATTATGGATCAAATTGCACCATAAATGAGACTTTTAGCATATAAATAAATCTCAGGAAATTTTTCTCAAAAGCATTTTTTCCCCTTGTTTTTAGCTAGGAATTATGGGTCTCCATAGGTGAGTCATGCCAAGCAACAGGTTTTGTTTTCCATAATGAAGATAAAGGCAATTAAGGCCTATGTATTACAGTATAGTTACTCGTTTTTCTGTGAATGTGCCTAAATTCCTCTTTACCTAAGAAGAAAAAGAAAACCTCACAAGAAGAGGTAGTAAGTGAAAAGATTCACCAGGAATGAAGCATAGTCAAGCCATCAGCAAGGACCTCCAACCAGTCTGTCATCCCTCAGGAAGATGGGGATGGTCTTTGGGCTTCAATGTGATATTAAAGTTTTGTTGCTTAAAAGTTCTCATTCAGGGAACCAGCAGTTAGCCTAATGGCTATGTTGCTGGACTCCCACGTAGTTGACCGCAGTTCGTGTCCCGGACCCGGTGGCTTAAAACTCACGCCGGGCGCGTGTGCGTGCGTGCCCAAGATCCCGAGAGGAGAATGGAGGAGAAGGGATTGCGGCGTGACCATCCCCCCTGGGGGGTGATTTCTCGCTTTCTGTCTCT